>NC_057803.1:1612413-1805870 GCF_018294505.1 Triticum aestivum | reverse complement strand
GGGGACCGGGGGGTACCTACGGGTTCACGGTGTTATTCCGCACCTGTGGGTGGTGGAGTTGAGCATCGGCGAGCACCACGTTGACGGCGGCCCCAACTCCGACGGACGGTGGTTCGGGCGAGGTTGATTCTCTCCAAACAGAGCTACAAGCTTCAAATTGGGGTGTGGGTTAGAAGTGTGGGTGCACTAGGAGGTTGCTGACAAGGTATGGGAGGCGGGGTTGCTCTCACCGGAGCTGATCTCGCCGCAGCCCGAAGCGGATCAGGGCGGCCGGAGACGGAGAAGAAGACCCCCTCGAGGTCCTCCTAGTAGCTGGGCGTGACTCTGGAGAGGTGGAGGGGTGATGCCTGGTCGAGATCGAGCTCGAGGCCCCCTTTTATAGCTGGCCTAAGGCGGTGCCCGAGAACGGGATAACTCCGGCGATGGTTACGGCGGTGCAGAGGTTGAACGGGCCATTTAGGTGATTGGGCAGCTTCGAGATGATCCACTGGCTCCACTCAAACGCTAACCTCGGTTGGATTTGGCCTGTTTCGCGGTTTCGACGAAACGGCGCCTCACGGGCCCATCGGCGGCAGAGAGCATGCCCTGTGCTTGCCAAGCCACGGCGACGGTGCCGCAGTCGTGCATAGAGGAGGGGGGTGGACACGCGGAGGCCTCTGGTGGCTGGGGCGGTGCCGGACGGCGCTGAAACACAGGGCCAGCCTCTGTTGGCCGCCACAGGTGGCTCTGCCACCGCAGAAGACGCCGGAGCTGGCGAGCCACGTCGCCACCGATGCCCGCCCGGCCAAGCGACCTTGCGAAGCTCTGGATAAGGAGGGGGAGCTGTGAGCAAGATGCCAGCGCGCGCACTGGTGAGATCGATGCCAAACTCTAAAGAAAACAACGCCGCTGACTGAACTTCACACTGAACTCTGAATTTTTCTGAATTCTGAACAGTGACAGTGCCTGCCAACTGTTCGATGAAATGTTTTTGGCATGTGGGAAATTTTTCTGGAGCTGATCTTCGGTACGGTGGCCTCTTGGTGTATCTGGAAGTTGCAGGAATTATCTCAGAATTTTTGGAAAAGGAAAAATATGAATTTCACCAAAAATGGCATTTCTGGTCCAAACTTGCGGTGGGAAAATTTTGAAAATTTTGAACTGAGGACAAGTGGATCTTGATGGGTCTAAGTTGAGGGTACTAAGGACTAGTCAGAGAAGTTTGTTTGGAGTTAAAACTCCAAAGGAAACTTGTAGTTCCTTTGTAAATCACCTAGGTCCAAAATAATCACAGAAATAGTTTTGAGGTTAAAATAAATTGAATAAAAATAAAAAATGGCTTGAAACTTGCTGGAGTTGGGAGTCTTGACCTGATCCAAGGCAGGGATGGGTTTTGGAGGGCAATGTCAATATGTGACTTGGCAAAAGGGGAAATTTTTGAATGGGAAAAGAATAAACCCATAATCCCTAGGGTTTCTTCTTAATAGAATGGATTTCAAAATAAATAAATTTGTGTAGGGTCAAGACAAAATGAAAATCTCTCAAGACCAAAAATCAAGGTTGAGAAGAGTACCAAAATATTTGTCATAAAAGTTTTGAGAGGGAGAGGTTTTAAGAAAATTTTTAAATAGCCTCCTTCAAATCAGATAAAGATTTTGATAAAAACCAAATCAAAATTTTTGGAGTGTCACAACACCTACCCCCTTAGGAAAAATCTCATCCCCGAGATTTCAGCCGATCCTCAAATAGGTGTGGGTATCCTGCCTGGAGAGCGTACTCTCTTTCCCATGTCGCTTCATCCTCGGTGTGATTGCTCCACTAAACCTTGAAGAACTTAATTGTTCTCTGACGAGTCCTTCTTTCAGACTCCTCTAATATCTTTATTGGACGTTCCCTGTAGGTGAGGTCTGGTATAACTAATACTGGTGCTGTTGTTAATTTCGTCTTGAGTTCTTGGAAACTTTTCTCGCACGCTTCAGTCCATACAAATTTCTTATCCTTCTTGAGTAACTGTGTCATTGGTTTTGCTATGGTGGAGAATCCCTCAATGAACCTTCGGTATTATCCAGCCATTCCCAGAAAACTTCGAACATCCGTTATGTTGGCTGGTGGTTTCCAGCCAAGTACAGCCTTAACCATTTCTGGGTCCACGGCAACACCTTCTTGGGTCAAACCGTGGCCTAGAAAGCCGACCTGTCTTAACCAAAATTCACATTTCCTGAATTTGGCGTATAATTGGTGCTTCCTTAATTCTCCCAGTACAATCCTGAGATGTTCTGCATGCTCTTCTGGTGTCTTAGAGTATACCAGAATATCGTCTATGAAAATCACAACAAATTTGTCCATAAATTTCATAAACACTTTGTTCATGAGGTGGACAAAATATGCGGGGGCGTTTGTTAGTCCAAACAGCATTACTGTAAACTCATATAGTCCGTATCTGGAGGTGAATGTTGTCTTAGGGATATCTTCTGTCCGGACTTTTAATTGATGATATCCTGACCTTAAATCAATTTTTGAGAAAACTTTGGCTTGTGCGAGCTGGTCAAATAAATCATTTATCAGTGGCATCGGATATTTATTTTTGATGGTGACCATATTGAGTGCTCGATAGTCTATGCATAATCTCAGTGTCCCATCTTTTTTCTTGGCAAATAATACTGGTGAACCCCAAGGTGAGGAGCTAGCTCGTATAAATCCTTTGTCCAGTAATTCTTTTATTTGCTTCTTTAATTCTACCAACTTGGAGGGTGCCATCCTATAGGGTTTCTTGTAGATGGGGGTGGTTCCAGGTGCTAGTTCAATGCTGAACTCTATTTCCCGGTCTGGCGGCATGCCTGGTAGTTATTTGGGAAATACGTCAGGGAACTCACACACCACTGGAACTTTGCTTAACTCTGAGTTGTCCACCTTGTTCAATCTTGGTTGTCGTGATCCTGGTCTTTCTTGAGCTGCGACTTTTATTGTCTTCCCGTGATGATGAGTGAGGATTACAGTCCGATTGAAGCAATCGATAAATCCTTTGTTGGTGGTTAACCAATCCATTCCTAGGATAACCTCCAATCCTTTATTTTCCAATACGATGAGGTTTGCTTGAAACTTTTGTCCTCTGAGCTCAATAACCACACCTTGGCAGTAACTCTGAGTGATTTTCTTATTCCCGGGGGACTTGATGATCATGGATTTTTCCAAAGGGAGCATCGAAAAATCATGTTGCAAAGCAAAACTCTTCGAAATGAACGAGTGAGAAGCTCCAGAATCAAACAAAACCGTGGCAGGTATTGTGTTGACAGGAAACGTACCGAGTACGATATCCGGGGCATTCTGTGCTTCCTCCTTGGTCACATGGTTCAGGTGACCCTTCTTGTGATTGTTATTGGGGTTGAAGTTGTTACGCTTGGATGCTGAATTGTTCCCATTGTTGTTCGGCTTTGGGGCCGAGTTTCTTGGCTTTGGGCACTGTTTAGCATAGTGTCCTTCCTCTCCACAAGCATAGCAAGTAACGCCTGGGCGATATGTAAAATCCTTGTCCCTTGCATGGAAATTTTTGATTGGGCGCGGAACATTGTTTGTGGGTCGGTTTGCTCCAATCTTCTGAGGGTCAGTCTTGTGCCGGTTGTTGCGAGCATGTGTAGTCTGGTCCCTTTTCCGCTTGCGAATTTCCTCCAAGCTGTGGCGCTCATTTTCCAATGTAATGGCCTTGTCCACAAGAGTTTTGAAGTCTGGAAAGGTGTGTGCGACCAGCTGGCATTTAAGTGCTGGTGCCAGACCGTCCAGAAACTTCTCCATCTTTTTGTTCTCCGTCATATGCTCTTCGTTAGCATAACGAGATAATAGGGTAAACTGACTATTGTAATCAGTCACTGTCATGCTTCTCTGCTTGAGGTCATCAAATTCCCTTTTGTTGATCTTCATAATGCTTCTGGGAATGTGCGCCCCACGAAATCCTTCTTTAAAATCTTCCCATGTGATATTATTTTCATTGGGGTGCATGTGTAGGAAATTCTCCCACCATGATGCGGCTGCTCCCGTGAGATAGTGAGGTGCATAAAGTACATTCTCACGGTCTGAACACTATGCAATAATCAACTTCCTCTCAATGTCTCAAAGCCAATCATCGGCCTCAAGAGGTTTATCAGTGTGAGAGAACGTTGGGGGACGCGTCTTCTGTAATTCAGACAATTTAGAGTGCTGCTGATATGGCTCACGATGATTCCCCATATTGATAACATGGTTCATCATTTCTTGATGCTGTTGCTGGCTTTGCTCATAAAGGCGGCATACTTGAGAAAATGTTGTTTCACTACCTTGTTGACTTGACTGTCCCTGTGTGAAATTGTTACTAGTCTGGGCACCATAATTTTCTTCCGGTGGGTTTGGCATGGAACGAGTCCAGGGACGAGGCATTTTTCACTCTGGGGTAATTTTGCAAACTCATGAGAAAATTGAGTCATAAAAATAAATAATTTTGTAAAGGCGGAAATTTTAAGAACTCTCAGATTTTTTTCAAGATAAAACTTGATTGCGCATGGAGAAGGACCGCTCAGTACATATCTTACACGCAAGCCGTAATTATACAATACATCACTCAGGATGTGCGTACACATTCCTGACATGTTATTTAGGCTAGTGCACTTCTCCGAGATCCTACATGATGCGCACACAAACTACTACTCACCAAACCTATGTACATATAAACATATCATAGAAGCTGGCACATCACACTGCTACTAGGCGTACTCAGTCGGAGATGGTGAAGACTTCCTTTGGCCCGCCGAGGGTAAGACCCAGTGGTGCTGGAGACTCAATCTCCTCCTCGCTAATAGGCTCAAGGCGCGAAGTACTGGGTTGAGGAGCTAGTGCAGGCGCGATAGCTGGTGCGGCTCTAACGGGAGTAGGAGAAATGACCTGGTCAAACTCCTCAGTGGTAGGCAGGCGGCGAGCGGTGGCTAAGATGGCCGGTGTATAGGATGCTGAGGACGAGACGAACGTCAGTGGTGGTGCCATATGGAGGAGCTCCCTCCTGTTGGCGGAGCAGCCATGGATGGAATCCATGCGAGCAGCTACGAAGTCGTCCACGAGGTTGTCGAAAGCTGCCTCAAGTGCCTTGAGGTACTCAACAAGCATCTCAATAGCCTCATCTCTTTCTCCCCTGGCGCAAGCGAATGCATAGTGGCAAGTGTATGGCACGTGGCATGCGAGGTAGCGGTAGCGACGAGTTTTCATTGAAGGAAGAACGTCCCGGAGGCGAGCTATTGCCTCACGGGTAGCCATCTGCATGGCATGCCTCTCCGTAGGCATGGCCCTCCCGACGAATCGGAAGTGGCGGAACTCGGCACGTCCTCCCTTGAACTGAACTGCGGCCTGGTACATTGCCGGGGTACTAATCCACGAGCACCTATGGGACCGGCGGACCGAGTCCCTTTCGGTTCGGCGGGGGCGAGGGTTGCACGAAGAGCGGATCGAGGCGAAGCACACGAGCGGTTTACCCAGGTTCGGGCCGCACGGATGCGTAAAACCCTACTCCTGCTTTGTGGTTTGTATTCAGTTCTTGCTTGGGAGTGCGGAGTGCTACAGTACACCCCAGCAGCTAACGAGACCGAGCGTGAGTGCTCCCCTTTTTCTCTCTCCTCTTCCCACGTTGCGCATGGGCCTCCTTTTATATGCTCAAGGGGTCACCGATAGGTGGCAACGTAGACAAGGGTAAAAATGGAAAGGTGTTGCGGTTGGTACAGCTACCTGCTACAGTGTATCATACCTAACCCTGACGGCAGGGGACAAGGGCATTAAATGCCCGTCTGCGTCACCTAAATAGTGCAAAAGGGACCGTCAGGGACGCCACCGCTCGCCACGATGGCAATCTTGTCAGCGCTGCCTGCCACCGTGCACCGCTGGCTGCACAGCCTCCCGCCACGTACGCCTGGAAGGGTCCCAGAGCGACACGTTGGTGGATGTGCTGGAGCGCGGGCACAGAGTGGTGGCTTGCCGCGGCAAGCGCCTTGCCGCGGTTGTTGTCTTGTCGCGTCCGGGAGCTTGTCGCTCATCGGGCCTTGCCAGGATGCGTGGCGCGTCGCAGCAAGTTCCTTGAGATGCCTTGGTTGGCCTTCCCAGCAAGCTCCTCTTGCCGGGGTCTTGTCTCCTTGGCTTGGATACTTTGTCCTTGAATGGCTTCAAAGGAACCACGGAGGACCTTGGCGGTCACCCGGCAAGCCTTGCCGCGGGATGCTGCGACTGCCCGTGCACAAGTTCGGGATACTAGGGTACCCCTACTATAGTACACCGACAGGAGCCCCCGGGCCTGGGCCATACACGGTGCCGAGCGTTGTTGGGCCAGGCCCAAAACAGGGCACGGGCACACGCGGCCTAGGTTACGCCGTATCTCTCCCCATATCCACCGCGCCCTCCCCGAACGGCACGCGTTGAATGCGGCGTCGTGGGAGAGATCGTGGGTGGTTTCTTTATTCGGAAATGCGGAACGTCCGCCCTCTCCCTCTTCCGGCCGTCAGACCCATCAGCTGCGGAGCCGATGGAGACCGAGGTTGCCGCCGCCGACGCCGCTGCCACCGAAGAAGCAGCCGGTGCTGACGATCCCGCCGGTGCAGAGGCCGCCAAAGCTGTCGCCGCAGAAACAGGCGGGGGGTCTGGCGATCGCACTGACGGCCCTGAGGCCGCAGGAGCGCCAGGCGCTACGTCGACCGCCGACCCGTCTGCCGCTGCCGCAGCGCCAGGCTCCGAAGAGCCCCAGCCAGGCGTCTACTTGAAGGCCGGCGATGGCGTCTTCATCAACCTCCCCTGGGCGTCAAGCTCCAGGGCGCCGGTCGAGGGAGAGAGCTTCGACGGAGAGGTGCTCGCCTCCGCTGGGCTGACGCTGGTTGACGCGCCGAGCAGCAGCAGCAGCGAGCCTGAGGAGGAGCGGCTGTTGTCGCTCTATCGTGCGCGGCAAGCCAAGCTGGAATCCCGCGAGGCGCTTGTCGCGAAGGAGGGAGTGGACATCGAGAAGCACATGGGGGAGCTCCGGAGTCTCAACCAGGAAGCTCTCCGGTCCCTGGCAGAGGAGCGGGAGCAACTCGCCAAAGCGCAGAAGGCCTTCTTCCTCGAGAAGGCCGAAGTTGAAGAGCAACAGCAGCTTGCCGCTGGAAAGCTGTCTGCACAGGAGGGCGAGCTGGCGCAGCGGAAAGTCAACCTTGACGCCCACGAGGAGGAGCTTGCCACGCGTGAGCAACAATTCGGCGGAGCCCTTAAGCAAGAAGAGGATGCTGCCGCAGTTGTCGAGGCCGCCAAGAAGGAGCTGGAGACGAAGGTGGCGCAGCTGGAGGCCGATCTCGCCGAGAAGGGCAAAGAGCTTAGCGCCACCAAGGACTCCAACGCGGATCTTGAGTTGAAGCTGACCACTTTGACCAAGACGCTGGACGGCGCCAAGGAGCAGGAGGTGGCCTTGAAGGAGGATATCAAGGCCGACAAGGCGCTGCTGGAAAGTGCTGCCGCCGCCCAGAATGCTTTCAGGGAGAATGTGGAGCACTAGATGGAGGGTCTCGTGAATGTTGCCGCAGACATTGATAGGGAGCTGGCGCAGCTGGGGATGGAGGATCTCGGGTATCCCTCCGACGAGAACCTCCAACCCAGCGCCAAGCTCATCTTGTTATTCAAAGGCGTGGCGACGGCCCTCCAGCGGCTCCGGGAGCAGATCCCAAAGCAGCTGGCCGACGAGTCGCGCAAGATCTGCGCGGGAGCTCTTCAAAAAGTGTTGGTGAAGGTGGCCTTCCACAATCCGGGCCTCAACCTCACCAACGTCCTCAAGACCTTGCCGCCGGATGCTGATCTGGAGGCACTCAAGACCCTTGTCGCACCCATTGTGGACAAGGTGAGCGGGATCAAGAGGATCGAGGGCGATCGCATAGACTAGGCCGCCCGCTTTCTTCTTTTCTTGTCGCTGTTTGTCATGTTATGAAAACAATCTGTTAGAGCCGCGACAAGCTATCTTGTAATATAACTCTATTCCGGGTAAGGATTGCAATGTTATTCCCTTTACTTGATTCCTCCCTTTGTATGTTTTTTTACCCTACGCTTTTAGGGAACTTGCCGGTGTAGGCACCCGAGCCGCGAGCGCTGAGTGCGGGACGTCAGCAGCCTGCTGGCGAGCCTGCTGGCAGTGCCGCTACCGACAAGAAACCTTGTCGCAACTAGTTGCAGCTCACTTAAGTTGTTGAGCAGACTCGAAACAAAATAAGGGCGCAACTAGCTACGAGTTGGTTCCTCCGCGCACAAGTTTTCCATACAAAGTGCGGTCGTTCAAGGGAGATAACTTAAAAATTTAAAAAATCTGATTGCTCAAACTTTGGCAACTTAGCTTTTCTGTTGTTTGCTCCCTGGTAAGGCGAAACTTTCTTGAACAACGCCTGGTCCACACCATTATCTTCTCCTCCCCCCCGGCAAACTTGTGGGCGAGGGAACCTTGCTTTCCTTGAGAAAAAGAAAGAAGAGAAAATAAAGATATGGAGCCTTTCGGCTCGTTATTGCTTACCGGGGAGTAGGTGCTGCACAAAGTGTCAGATCACATATGCAAAAAATAGATAGCATGAAATCGA
This sequence comes from Triticum aestivum, assembly GCF_018294505.1. NCBI lineage: Eukaryota > Viridiplantae > Streptophyta > Magnoliopsida > Poales > Poaceae > Triticum > Triticum aestivum. The sequence continues at coordinate 1,797,306 of NC_057803.1, read as the reverse complement.
CAAGATGTGCGGAGCATATGAGCTTTACTTATGCACGGGGTCTGCGCCCGGCTTTGTACAAAGGATTACATGCAACAGCGGCAAGACTTGTACAAAAAGTGGTTGCCGGAACAAGTTCCGGCAACCGCGCCTTACGGGTAAAACTTACGAAGATGCTCGATGTTCCAGGAATTGCTCACCGGAATGCAATCTTCGGTCTCAAGCCAGACAGTGCCAGGCCTAGTGACTCGTTTCACCCGGTAAGGGCCTTCCCACTTCGGCGTCAACTTGTTGGAATTCTTGGCGGACTGAACACGCCGAAGAACAAGGTCGCCTTCCTCGAGACTTCTGGCGTTAACTTTGCGGCTATGGTAGCGGCGCAAAGCTTGCTGGTAGCGAGCAGCTCGTACAACAGCCTGAAGACGGTCTTCCTCAAGGAGTAGCGCGTCATCTTGTCGCAGCTGCTCTTGCTCAAGCTCATCATAAGCGAGCACTCGAGGTGACCCGTATACGAGTTCCGTGGGGAGAACTGCCTCTGCTCCATAGACTAGAGAGAAAGGTGTCTGGACAGTGGCTCGATTTGGCGTCGTCCTGATCGACCAAAGAACCACTGGCAGCTCCTCGATCCAGTTTCTTCCGCACTTGTGCAGCCTGTCGAAAGTTCTGGTCTTGAGCCCACGCAACACTTCAGCATTTGCCCTCTCCGCTTGACCGTTGCTTCTCGGATGAGCAACAGAAGCGAAGCAGACCTTGGCGCCAAGATCTTGGACGTACTACATGAAGGTGCGGCTTGTGAATTGCGTACCATTGTCGGTGATTATCCTGTTAGGGATCCCGAAGCGGCAAACAATCGACCTGAAGAACTTGACTGCTGACTGTGCTGTCACCTTTCTCACTGCTTCCACTTCCGGCCACTTTGTGAGCTTGTCGATTGCAACGTACAAGTACTCAAAGCCCCCGACTGCTCGGGGAAAGGGGCCGAGGATGTCGAGCCCCCAGACCGAAAATGGCCAGGATAAAGGGATCGCCTGGAGAGCTTGTGCTGGTTGGTGTATCTGCTTGGAATGGAACTGGCACGCTTCACACTTGGTTACTTGTGCAGTTGCATCCTGGAGGGATGTCGGCCAAAAGAAACCTTGCCGGAATGCTTTGCCGGCAAGTGCTCTTGTGCCAATGTGGTGACCACATATGCCTCCATGTATCTCTGCCAACAGCTCTTGTCCGTCTTCCCGGTGAATACACTTCAATTTCACACCGTTGAGTCTTCTTCTGTACAGTGTGTTGTCGACAAACTGGTACATACTTGACTGCCGGGCTACTCTTTCCGCTTCTTCTTGCTCTTCGGAAAGTTCTCCTGTCTGAAGGAAACGGACAATCTGATGTGCCCATGTTGGAGCTTGTGGCTCGACAACAAGGACTAAAGGCAAATCTGTTGCTGCGGGAAGATCCGCTTCTACGGCGAGAACCTGCGGTTCTGCCGGAGCTTGAACGTTCCCCGGCAAGTTTGCCGGAGCAAAACTTGTCGGGAGCTTCTGCTTCAATGGAACAAACTCTGGGGTTTGCCGGAGCAGACTGCTCCTCAGCGCAAGGCAAATCTGTTGTTGCGGGAATGTCCGCTTCTACGGCAAGAACCTGCGGCTCTGCCGGAGCTTGACGTTCCCCGACAAGTTTGCCGGAGCCAAACTTGTCGGGAGCTTCTGCTTCAACGGAACAAACCCTGGGGCTTGCCGGAGCAGACTGCTCCTCAGCGCTCTTGGCGTTGATCTTGGGGATCTTCTTGTCGGCGGCTTCGGGAAGGTCTGCCGGCAAATAGTCACCAGAAATCAACTTCCTCTTCTTGCTCTATCCAGTTGATGGCGTTACGGCGGTTGAGTCAGCTTGAGCACAGAGATCCCTGGTTCCACAGGTAACTTAAGTGCGGTGCACTTTGATAGGCCATCGGCAATGGCGTTCTGAGCTCTTGGAACATGCTCCATCTGTAGGCCGTCAAAGTGCTCTTCTAGCTTTCTCACTTCGTCGACGTAGGCTTCCATCAACGGACTCTGATAGCTCTTGTTCACTTGGCGGACGACAAGCTGCGAGTCACCCCTGACAATGAGCTTTTTGATCCCAAGGTCTGTCGCGATCCTGAGACCGGCAAGCAAGGCTTCATACTCTGCAGTATTGTTTGTTGCTTGCTCCTTGGGAAAGTGCATCTGGACTACGTACTTGAGGTGCTCTCCGGTGGGTGCGACAAGCAGCACGCCAGCGCCGGCGCCTTGCAGCGAAAAGGCACCATCGAAGTACATCAGCCACTCTTTGCTTGCTTCTTTGACGGGGATGCTCATTTCTGGAATTTCTTCATCTGGTGTTGGCGTCCATTCTGCTATGAATTCTGCCAATGCTCTGCTTTGGATAGTTGAAGTACTCTCAAACTTGAGGCCAAAGCTTGATAGTTCCAGTGCCCACTCAACAATCCTGCCTGTCGCTTCTGGATTCTGTAGTATCCTCTTTAGCGGAAAACGAGTGACAACTGTGATCTCATGTGCTTGGAAGTAATGGCGCAGCTTTCTCGAGGCCATGAGAAGGCCGAAAAGCAATTTCTGGACGCCAGAGTACCTTGACCTAGCCCCCTGCAGAAGGGAGCTGACAAAGTAAACTAGGCGTTGTACCATTCTCTTCTGTATCTCCTCGCGCGTCTGCGCAGATCCATCCTTGTCGGGACCAGAGCTTGTCGGGGAAGCCCCCTGTTCGTCGCTGGACGCGCCTGCCGCGGTTGCTGGCTCGTCATCTGCCTCCCTCTCTGCTACTAACGCAGCACTAACCACTTGAATGGTTGCCGCTATATACAGCAGCAACTTCTCTTGTGGCTTAGGTGCGACAAGTGTTGGAGCGAAGGACAGGTATCTCTTCAAGTCTTGCAGCGCAGCCTCCGCTTATGGAGTCCATTTCATTGGACCTGCCTTTTTCAATATTTTGAAAAATGGCAGGGCGCGCTCAGCAGACCTAGAGATAAACCTGCTGAGAGCAGCCACGCAACCGGCAAGTCTTTGTACATCTTTGACGCGCTTTGGTGCTTCAATCTGCTCAATGGCCTTGATCTTGTCGGGATTGGCTTCGATTCCCCGCTGAGACACGAAGAACCCGAGAAGCTTGCCGGAGGGGACTCCAAACACACACTTCTCGGGGTTGAGCTTGAGGCTGATCTTGCGCAGATTTGCAAAGGTCTCGTCTAAATCTTGAATCAGAGTTGCCTTGTCCTTGCTCTTGACCACTATGTCATCCATGTAGGCTTCCATATTTCTGTGTATTTGTGGCTCAAGAGCGACATGGACTACTCTTGCAAATATTGAACCAGCATTTTTTAAACCGAAAGGCATCCGTATGAAACAGTACGTGCCACATGGAGTGATGAATGCGGTCTTCTCCTCATCCTCTTCTGCCATGAAGATCTGATGGTATCCTGAGTATGCGTCAAGAAATGAAAGCAAATCACATCCGGCCGTGGATTCAACAATCTGGTCAATGCGTGGCAAAGGAAATGGGTCTTTGGGACAAGCTTTGTTAACATCGGTAAAGTCGATACAAAGTCTCCATTTCCCGTTCGCCTTGCGCACGACTACAGGATTGGCCAACCACGTAGTATGGAGCACTCCTCTGACAAGGCCTGCTGCTTCCAACTTCTTGATCTCTTCTGCGATGAATTCTTGGCGCTCCACTGCTTGCTTCCTGACCTTCTGCTTGACGGGCCGCGCATGAGGACAAATGGCAAGATGGTGCTCAATTACTTTCCTGGGAACACCGGGGATGTGATACAGTTGCCACGCAAACATGTCGACGTTCGCCCGTAGGAAAGCAATGAGCGCGCTTTCCTATTTAGGGTCGAGAGTGGCACCGATGGTGAAGGTACCACCAGTGCCGTCCTCCTTGGCGGACACCTTCTTGGTCTCTGGCGGAGCTGCCATTGTCTTCTTACACTTGCCGGTGGAGCTCGATGGTGCATCCTCAACGGCAGTGCAGCACTCCGAAGAGGTGCGCTTGCCGGAGTGGGCATCAGAACTCTTGCCGGACTTGATCTTCTTCTTCCCCCCGGGAGCTTCAACGGCAGGTGACTTGCGATCTGTTGCGGCTGCCGCTTCCCAGTAGATCTTGTCAGCGCAGATAAGAGCATCCTTCTTGTCGCCAGGGACAGAGATGACGCTTATCGGGCCTGGCATCTTTAGCATGTTGTATGCGTAGTGAGAGGCTGCCATGAACTTGGCAAGTGCCGGACGGCCGAGTATCCCATTGTAAGGCAATGGAAAATCGGCAACGTCAAAAGTGATCCTCTCAGTCCTGAAGTTCACCTCGCTGCCAAATGTTACTGGCAACATGACCTTCCCCTTTGGCTTGCTCCTTCCCGGGTTGATTCCTTGGAATGTGCCGATCTCTTCAAGCTCGCTGTCAGGGATCTGGAGTTTTTGGAGTACAGCGGAGGAGATCAGGTTCAAGCCGGCCCCGCCGTCAACTAGCATCTTAGTGAACTTGAGGTTGCAGATAGTTGGTGAAACCAACATCGGCAAGCACCCGACCGCAGTTGTGCGATCAGGGTGGTGCTCAATATCAAAGATGATAGGCGTGCTGGACCATTTCAGAAGCTTGCGTGACTCGACAGGCGGTTCTGCCGCATTGACTTCCCGCACCCACTGCTTGAGTTGGCGGTGCAAAGTATGCAGGGAAGCACCGCCGTCAACGCACAAGACCTCTGTGGCTTTCTGGAACTCCTGCTCACTGGTCTCGACATCATCCATGTCTTCGTCGTCGTCGTCATCTTCATCCTTGTCGCGGCCGCGGGGAGGTCTGTCTCCTTGCCGCTGCTTGGCCTTGCCGCGGCGTCCTCCCCGGCCGGCGCGCTTCTTGCCATATTCTCCAGCGCCTCCTTGGGCCCTCTCCTTGTCGCGTTGCTCGTATTTAGCCTTTTGCTGCTGGACAAGCTGCTCGACCTTCTTGCAGCTCTGGAGGTCATGGCCCTTGGTGCGGTGGATCTTGCAATACTGCTTGTCGGTGCCGTCCTGCTTGTCGGCGACCGCCACAGCCTGGCAGTTGGTGCATGCGGCAATCTCCTTGCCGGAGCTACCAGCTTTGGCTTTCTTGGCGCCACCTTTGTTGCCGGATTGCTCAACAACTAGCACATCTTTGCCTTTCTTCTTCCTGTTGTTCCGCCGCCGGTTTTTCTTTGCCGGGGCAGCATCCTCGCTGTCAGATCCCCCTGCTCCTGTATTCTCTCCGGGGAGTTTCCTCCCTTCCTCAGCACATGCACACTTGTCAGCCAGGTCATACAGCTCACTGACGTATCTGATCCTGCACATAGCCATCTCCTCCCGCATCCTGCGGTTATGCACGTTCTGATGGAACACGCTGATGACCACGGCAGGGTGGACATCTGGGATGTTGTGCTGTACACGGCTGAATCTCTGGATGTACTTGCGCAGGGGCTCTCCTTCCTTCTGGGCGAGCATATGAAGGTCACTCTCTTGGCCATGAGGTTTGTGGCCGCCTGTAAAGGCGCCGACAAACTGATGGCATAGGTCTGCCCAGGAGGATATGGAGTTGTCCGGCAAGTGCATGAGCCAGGACCTGACGTTGGGCTTGAGCACCAGCGGGAAGTAGTTGGCAAGGATCTTGTTGTCCCGCCCCCCGGCAGCCTGCACCGTGATGGTGTAGATGCTGAGGAACTCCGACGGATGCGACTTGCCGTCATACTTCTCTAGTATGTCTGGCTTGAAATTCTTCGTGCTGGGCCACTGGACTTGCCGCAGCTCACGAGTATACGCAAGGCAACCTACCGCGTACGGCAAGTCGCCTGGTTCCCCTGGCGCATGCATGTCGACAGAGGGCCCAGCGCGCTGGTCCGATTGACTTCGCGCTTCTCTTCGGCGTTCGATGCGAGTACGAGCATCTTCTTGCTGTCGTTCGTGAAGAACTTGGCGCTGATCGCGACGAGCTCGTGGATCTGATGACGCGGTGGAGTCGCTGTCGAGGTGGATCCGGCGAGTCGGCGATCTTGGCCTTCGGGGCGGAGAGTGCACAGTGGTTGCACCCCCACCGGTCTTGTCGCCACCGGCTCGTGCCTGGCTGACTTGCCGCGGCTGCGACGTGCTCGGCTACCATTGAGTGTCGCCGTTGGCGAAGCCGATGAGACTCTGAATGGTGGCCCTCCAGTCGTCGATCTTGTCTGTCGTTGGAGGGTAGTCCAGGAGCAGTTGAGCTCGCGCCAAAGCTTCTGCTGGAGTGGCGGGTGGCGGTGGCGAACGGTGCGAGGAGCGGGATATGCTCGGACTTCTAACTACGTTAGAAGGAGCAGTATCCTGTCCAGGCGACCGTGCCTCGCTCATGCCAGCATGTTGGCGTGCATGCTGGTCTTGAGCACTCCGAGATCCACCAGCTCGATCTTGGTCCAGCAAACGCATGGTACCGTGAGTATCATGACGCTGCCGGCTCCGCGCCTCCTGAGATGGGCGCGGTGCATGTACAGACGCCGAGGTCTTGGAGTGCGCCCGGTCGTTGTGGGAGCCGGCTATGCCGCCGATGGGCAGCGCAGCCTTGTCCTTGGACCTGGCCGCACCGTGAGCTCCCTCATCGACGCCCGTTCTTCCGCCGGCGTCTGCCCCATCAGCCGTTTGCTCCGGCGGTGGTGGGTTCGGCGCGGACGGAGCAGCCGCCTCCGAAGCCTTCTTCTTCGGCGGCATGTCGATGAAGATGATGAAGATCTAGCTCGTCTGAACGCCGGATCTGGTTCACACAACCTCGAGCCCCTACCTGGCGCGCCAAAGATGCCGAGGTACTAATCCATGAGCACCTATGGGACCGGCGGACCGAGTCCCTTTCGGTTCGGCGGGGGCGAGGGTCACATGAAGAGCGGATCGAGGCGAAGCACACGAGCGGTTTACCCAGGTTCGGGCCGCACGGATGCGTAAAACCCTACTCCTGCTTTGTGGTTTGTATTCAGTTCTTGCTCGGGAGCGCGGAGTGCTACAGTACACCCCAGCAGCTAACGAGACCGAGCGTGAGTGCTCCCCTTTTTCTCTCTCCTCTTCCCACGTTGCGCATGGGCCTCCTTTTATATGCTCAAGGGGTCACCGACAGGTGGCAACATAGACAAGGGTAAAAATGGAAAGGTGTTGCGGTTGGTACAGCTACCTGCTACAGTGTATCATACCTAACCCTGATGGCAGGGGACAAGGGCATTAAATGCCTGTCTGCGTCGCCTAAATAGTGCAAAAGGGACCGTCAGGGACGCCACCGCTCGCCACGATGGCAATCTTGTCAGCGCCGTCTGCCACCGCGCACCGCTGGCTGCACAGCCTCCCGCCACGTACGCCTGGAATGGTCCCAGAGCGACACGTTGGTGGATGTGCTGGAGCGCGGGCACAGAGTGGTGGCTTGCCGCGGCAAGCGCCTTGCCGCGGTCATTCTCTTGTCGCGTCCGAGAGCTTGTCGCTCACCGGGCCTTGCCGAGATGCGTGGCGCGTCGCGGCAAGTTCCTTGAGATGCCTTGGTTGGCCTTCCCGGCAAGCTCCTCTTGCCGGGGTCTTGTCTCCTTGGCTTGGATACTTTGTCCTTGAATGGCTTCAAAGGAACCACGGAGGACCTTGGCGGTCACCCGGCAAGCCTTGCCACGGGATGCTGCGACTACCCGTGCACAAGTTCCGGATACTAGGGTACCCCTACTCTAGTACACCGACATACATAGACAAACTGTCGCTGAGCTTGTGTCGGTAGAGTGTGAACTCCGGACGGACTGATGGCCCGATCGCGATCTTGGTGATGGAGATGAGGAGCTTGATAAACCCCTCAGGAACATTGGCGAACACCTGTGACTCACAATCGTTGCTCGCCATCTAAAAAAGTAGACAAAATCCCAAATAGTCAAATCATAAATTTATGATGACCAACAGAAAATTGCTACAATATGCACAATAATAAAATGAGCTAATAACCGATTAGCGATCGCACCTAGTGGCTTCCTACGGTCAGCCTGGTTCTGATACCAAGTTTGTCAGGACCGCCTTTCCAATAAAACATTTATTGAAAAGCCGACCTTTGTGTTGACCAGTATAGAAGAATCCTTCTTACTGGCAGACAAAACCTTGATACAGAAATCCAGCAGTACTAAATATTATACATGGTTGAGCTGAGGATGCTCAACAATTTATTACAAGCACGCCTATATTATACATAAAGGCGGGTATGACACAAGAGTATGGTGGCATAACTACTGACTCGTAATAAAAGTGGTGGTGGATATGTCACAGTGAGGTGGATGACATGACTCTGAAATCTTACAGCTCATCAAGCGTTGGAGTGAGGCTTGATGATTTATTTGGGTGGCGGAAGCGTATATAATACAAGTGAACAACTCCAGGGTCGCACGTGACTGACTGGAACTCCTCTAGGCGTCGGACTCGCTATCGAACTCTCCATCCATAAGATCGCCTTCGTCAACATCTGGCCAAATCAACAAGCCAGGTGAGTACTTTGAATGTACTCGAAAGACAGTTCGCACATAAGATATAACAAATGTAAACATGATGCACATGAGCAGATTAGTATGCACAATCAAATAATAGATTTGCACTGCATGATAAATAAAAGGAAGTCAGGTGGTAGTCCTCCCGAAATCCCAATAAAAGTAACTGAAGACCGATCGGGTGTCTGAAGCGATGCCTCGAAAGGTAGAAACAGATTAACATGCCGCAGTCGGGCGTCGAGGCGACACCACATAAAGGGCTTATACTGAAAAGTAAATAACAGAACATGCCACAGTCGGACGTCTAAGCGACATCTCGAAAGGGCTTATAATGAAAATAGATAACAATGATGCCACAGTCGGACGTCTGAGTGACATCACATAAAGGGCTTATACCAAAAATAAATAACAATAATGCCACAGTCGGACGTCTGAGAAACATCACATAAAGGGCTTATATCAAAAGTAAGTAACAATAATGCCACAGTCGGACGTCTAAGCGACGTCACATAAAGGGCTTATATCAAAAGTAAATAACAATAATGCCACAGTCGGACGTCTGAGCGACATCACATAAAGGGCTTATAGTTTATCATTCGAATTTAAGTAGCTCATGAATTCAAATCTTCGCAAGGAAATACTCAGCATATAATCATAAACTGGTTAGTCCATCCACATTAAATAGCTTCAGCCGAGTTTACCACTCTCGGTTTCATGTTCATTCTCCGGAGACAGACACTAGGGTTCACACTGAGATTTGCCACTGAGACTGACACTGACACAGAGATGATGTCCAAGTCCTTGCTCGTGGACGTGGATACTCGAACGGTTTTGACTCTGCAAAGTTTGTACTCTTTACCACAACCAACGGGTTTCGGTAGTCACAAGGACTAGTTCCGTTTACAGTGTTTTAGAACAAACACGTCTAACCAGTACACACCCATTCCACATTCCGTTACTAGGAATCACCCTCGGCAACATTCAAGAAAAACCTTAAGACGGGGAGGCCACAACCTCGAATAGCATGGGATCAAATTTATATCGCGCGCTCTAAGGGGTGCCCCCCTCTCGGTCCCAACCGGAAACACCCATGCCCCCTGACCAGATGACGGGCTTTAATCTAGGGCCATGGAACCCTCATCACAGCCCTCTGTTTGGTGTGTACAAGGAAAGAGGTTTGCAACTTACTAAACCGCACTCTTTGCAGAAAACATGTGGCAGCACGAAGGGGAAACGAACGGGATCGAGACTTGACCCACATTAAAACTAGAGTTCACAGTTGACATAAAACTGGTATGCTTCCACAATACCAGCTTGCAACCCATCATGTCACCACATGATCGTGTTATCTTATCATCATAAGGACATATCGAACTTCGAAGCTCACCTGTAGTTTGCCTTGCATGCACATAACATTCACAAATGCTTATACAAACATGCCATGAGAAAAACTACTCGAGCAAACACGCAAAACACTCATCATATCAAAGGTTCAAACATGCTTGCCTGGTTCAGAGAAGTCTGAAGTTCGCGTCTCCTTTACCTCCTCCGGTATCTACGTATTAAAAGAAAATCGGATACTACATAAATACCATGTGTGCACAAAAGTATCCCAAATATTTTTCAAATAAATATGACAAAAAACTAGACAGAAAAAATACATATGGTAGAAAAAGATTCAAGTCAAAATCATCTTTTGTTTAAAAGTTATAAGGGTTTTAGTCCAGGGACCTTTCTGTAATGAAACAGAAAGTTTCCTGGGTTCACTTTATAAAACAGAAAACGTTTCAGTTATAAATACGCTAGTCCAGAGGGGAGACGTATTTTGCCCGAAGGCGTTTTCAGAAAACGCTTCGAAAAGGAGAAAAGCTGACGGGGGGTCCCACCCGTCGGGTTTGAAAACCAAAACAGGGCACTGGCGCCCGAGGGCCGCGGTGGTCGCCGGCGGCGATCCATGGCGAGGCAGGGGGATCGGGGGGTACCTACGGGTTCACGGTGTTATTCCGCACCTGTGGGTGGTGGAGTTGAGCGTCGGCGAGCACCACGTCAACGGCGGCCCCAACTCCGGCGGATGGTGGTTCGGGCGAGGTTGATTCTCTCCAAACAGAGCTGCAAGCTTCAAATTGGGGCGTGGGTTAGAAGTGTGGGTGCACTAGGAGGTTGCTGACAAGGTATGGGAGGCGGGGTTGCTCTCACCGGAGCTGATCTCGCCGGAGCGCGAAGCGGATCAGGGCGGCCGGAGACGAAGAAGAAGAGACCCTCGAGGTCCTCCTAGTGGTTGGGCGTGGCTCTGGAGAGGTGGAGGGGTGATGCCTGGTCGAGATCGAGCTCGAGGGCCCCTTTTATAGCCGGCCCGAGGCGGTGCCCGAGAATGGGATAACTCCGACAATGGTTATGGCGGTGCAGAGGTTGAACGGGCCATTTAGGTGATTGGGCAGCTTCGAGGTGATCCACTGGCTCCACTCAAATGCTAACCTCGGTTGGATTTGTCCTGCTCCGCGGTTTCGACGGAACGGTGCCTCACGGGCCCGTCGACGGCAGAGAGCACACCCTGTGCTTGCTAGTCCACGGCGACGGTGCCGCAGTCGTGCACAGAGGAGGGGGGTGGACACGCGGAGGCCTCTGGTGGCTGGGGCGGTGCCGGACGGCGCCGAAAGTCAGTGCCGTCCTCTGTTGGCCGCCACGGGTGGCTCTGCCACCGCAGAAGACGCCGGAGCTGGCGAGCCACATCACCACCAACGCCCGCGCCTGGCCAAGCGACCTTGCGGCGCTCTGGATAAGGAGGGGGAGCAGTGAGCAAGATGCCAGCGCGCGCACTGGTGTGATCGATGCCAAACTCTGAAGAAAATGACGCCGCTGACTGAACTAGACACTGAACTCTGAATTTTTCTGAATTTTGAACAGTAACCATGCCTGCCAACTGTTCGATGAAATGTTTTTGGCATGTGGGAAATTTTTCTGGAGCTGATCTTCGGTGAGGTGGCCTCTTGGTGTATCTGGAAGCTGCAGGAATTATCTTAGAATTTTTGGAAAAGGAAAAATATGAATTTCACCAAAAATGGCATTTCTGGTCCAAACTTGCGGTGGGCAAATTTTGAAAATTTTGAACTCAGGACAAGTGGATTTTGATGGGTCTAAGTTGAGGGTACTAGGGACTAGTCAGAGAAGTTTGTTTGGAGTTAAAACTCCAAAGGAAACTTGTAGTTCCTTTGTAAATCACCTAGGTCCAAAATAATCACAGAAATAGTTTTGAGGTTAAAATAAATTAAATAAAAATCAAAAATGGCTTGAAACTTGCTGGAGGTGGGAGTCTTGGCCTGATCCAAGGCAGGGATGGGTTTTGGAGGGCAATGCCAATATGTGACTTGGCAAAAGGGGAAATTTTTGAATGGGAAAAGAATAAACCCATAATCCCTAGGGTTTCTTCTTAATAGAATGGATTTCAAAAAAAAAATTGTGTTGGGTCAAGACAAAATGAAAAGCTCTCAAGACCAAAAATCAAGGTTGAGAAGAGTACCAAAATATTTGTCATAAAAGTTTTGAGAGGGAGAGGTTTTAAGAAAATTTATAAATAGCCTCCTTCAAATCAAATAAAGATTTTGATAAAAACCAAATCAAAATTTTTGGAGTGTCACACAAGAACCGGTCCACCCACATATCAAATTATCAAAGTATCAAACGAGAATCATATGAACATGATGAAAACTAGCTTGACGATATTCCCATGTGTCCTCAGGAGTGCTTTTCCTATTATAAGAGTTTGTTTCGGCTTGTCCTTTGCTACAAAATGGATTGGGACACCTTGCTGCACTTTATTTACTTTTGTTACTTGTTGCTCGTTACAATTTATCCCGTCACAAAACTATCTGTTACCACTTATTTCAGTACTTGTAGAGAATACCTTGCTAAAAACTGCTTATCATTTCCTTCTGCTCCTCGTTGGGTTCGACACTCTTACTTATCGAAAGGACTACAATAGATCCCCTATACTTGTGGGTCATCAAGACTCTTTTCTGGCGCCATTGCCGGGGAGTGTAGCGCCTTTGGTAGGTGGAATTCGGTAAGGAAAAATTTATATAGTGTGCTGAAATTTACTGTCACTTGTTACTATTGAAAGTAATTCTCTGAGGGGCTTGTTCGGGGTATCTTCACCCCATCCAGTAGAGCAAAGAGTTTCTCCTCAACCTATTGAACCTATTGAAAATGAAACTCCTTTTGAATTTCCTTCGGGTATGATGGAAAAATTGCTAGCTAACCCTTTTACAGGAGATGGAACAAAGCATCCTGATGAACACTTAATATATGTGGATGAAGTTTGTGGATTATTTAAGCTTGCAGGTATACCCGATGATGTTGCTAAGAAGAAGCTCTTCCCTTTATCTTTGAAGGGAGACACATTGATATGGTATAGGCTATGTGATGATATGAAATCATGGGACTATAAAAGATTGAAGTTGGAATTTCATCAAAAGTATTACCCTATGCATCTTGTTCATCGTGATCGCAATTATATATATAATTTCTGGCCTCGCGAAGGAGAAAGCATCGCTCAAGCTTGGGGGAGGCTTAAATCAATGTTATATTCATGCCCCAATCATGAGCTCTCGAGAGAAATAATTATGCAAAGTTTTTATGCTCGGCTTTCTGAAAACAATCGCGCCATGCTCGATACTTCTTGTGCTGGCTCTTTTATGATGAAGACTACTGAATTCAGATGGAATTTGTTGGATAGAATTAAATGCAACTCTGAAGATTGGGACCTCGACGAAGGTAAGGAGTCAGGTATGCCACCTAAGTTTGATTGTGTTAAATCTTTTATGGACACCGATATTTTCCGTAAGTTTAGCACTAAATATGGACTTGACTCTGAGATAGTAGCTTATTTCTGTGAATGTTTTGCTACTTATGTTGATCTCCCTAAGGAGAAGTGGTTTAAATATCATCCTCCCATAGAAGTAAAAGTAGCTGCACCTATTAAAGTTGAAGAAAAGACTGTCACTTATAATGATCCTATTGTTCCTACTTCTTATGTTGAGAAACCGCCTTTCCCTGTTACAATAAAGGATCATGCTAAAGCTTCAACTGTTGTTCGTAAAAGCAATATTAGAACTTATAAACCTCCTGAGCAAGTTAAAGTAGAACCTAATATTCCTATTGTTAAAGATCTCGTGTCTGATAATATTGATTGGCATGTTATTCAGTTCAAAGGTGAAACTACTAGAATTGCTAAGCCTTGTGATAAAGATAAACATAGACCTGTGGTAGGCGTGCCTGTTATTTCTGTTAAAATAGGAGAACATTGTTATCATGGCTTATGTGATATGGGTGCTAGTGCTAGTGTTATACCTTATGACTTGTATAAAGAAATCAAGCATGAAATTGCACCTGCTGAGTTAGAAGATATTGATGTCACAATTAAACTTGCCAATAGAGATACTATTTCAGCGATGGGAATTGTTAGAGATGTTGAAGTCTTGTGTGGGAAAACTAAATATCCTACTAATTTTCTTGTTCTTACTTCTCCGCAAGATAGCTTTTGTCCCATTATATTTGGTAGACCCTTCTTGAACACTGTTAATGCTAGGATAGATTGCAAAAGAATGTTGTTACTATTGGCTCGGATGATATGGTTCATGAGTTTAATTTCTCTAAATTTAGTAAACAACATCGTGAGGAAGAATTACCTAGTAAGGATGAAATTATTGGTCTGGCTTCTATTGCCGTACCTCCTAGTGATCCTTTAGAACACTATTTGCTAGACCATGAAAATGATATGTTCATGAATGAAAGAAGGGAAATAGATGAAGTATTCTTTAAACATGAACCTATTTTGCAACATAATTTGCCTGTTGAAATTTTAGGGGATCCTCCTCCACCCAAGGGTGATCCAGTGTTTGAGCTTAAACATTTGCCTGATAATTTAAATATACTTATCTTGGTGAAAAGAAGATATATCATGTTATTATTACTGCTAACCTTTCAGAGCATGAAGAAGAAAGATTATTGAAAACTCTGAAGAAGCATCATGCTGCTATTGGATATACTCTTGATGATCTTAAGGGCATTAGTCCCACTCTATGTTAACATAAAATAAATTTGGAAGCAGATGCCAAACCAGTTCGTGATCCTCAACAACGTCTGAATCCTAAAATGAAAGAAGTGGTAAGAAAATAAATACTAAAGCTTCTGGAGGCAGGTATAATCTATCCCGTTGCTGATAGTGAGTGGGTAAGTCTTGTCCATTGTGTCCCTAAGAAGGGAGGTATTACTGTTGTTCCTAATGATAAAGATGAGTTGATTCCACAAAGAATTATCACAGGTTATAGGATGGTAATTGATTTCCACAAATTAAATAAAGCTACTAACAAATAGCATTACCCCTTACCTTTTATTGATCAAATGCTAGAAAGATTATGCAAACATACACACTATTGCTTTCTAGATGGTTATTCTGGTTTCTCTCAAATACCTGTGTCGGCTAGAGATCAATCAAAGACTACTTTTACATGCCCTTTTTGTACTTTTGCTTATAGACGTATGCCTTTTGGTTTATGTAATGCACATGCTACCTTTCAAAGATGCATGATGGCTATATTCTCTGACTTTTGTGAAAAGATTTGTGAGGTTTTCATGGACGACTTTTCCGTCTATGGTTCCTCTTTTGATGATTGCTTGGGCAATCTTGATCGAGTTTTGCAGAGATGTGAAGAATCTAATCTTGTCTTGAATTGGGAAAAGTGCCACTTTATGGTTAATGAAGGTATTGTGTTGGGGCATAAAGTTTCTGAAAGAGGTATTGAAGTTGATAAGGCCAAGGTCGATGCTATTGAAAAGATGCCATGTCCCAAGGACATCAAAGGTATAAGAAGTTTCCTTGGTCACGCCGGATTTTATAGGAGGTTCATTAAGGACTTCTCAAAAATTTCTCGACCTCTGACTAATTTATTGCAAAAATATATACTGTTTGTCTTTGATGATGATTGTGTAGAAGCATTTGAAACACTTAAGAAAGCATTAGTCTCTGCACCTGTTGTTCAGCCACCTGATTGGAATTTACCCTTTGAAATTATGTGTGATGCTAGTGATTATGTTGTAGGTGCTGTTCTAGGGCAAAGAGTTAATAAGAAATTAAATGTTATTCATTATGCTAGTAAGACTCTAGACAATGCTCAAAGAAATTATGCTACTACTGAAAAAGAGCTTTTAGCAGTTGTATTTGCTTGTGATAAGTTCAGACCTTATATTGTCGATTCTAAAGTAACTATTCAAACTGATCATGCTCCTATTAAATATCTTATGGAAAAGAAAGATGCTAAACCTAGACTTATTAGATGGGTTCTCTTGCTACAAGAATTTGATTTGCATATTGTTGATAGAAAGGGAGCTGAGAACCCCGTTGTAGACAACTTGTCTAGGTTAGAAAATATTCTTGATGACCCACTACCTATTAATGATAGCTTTCCTGATGAACAATTAAATGTTATAAGTACTTCTCGTAGTACTCCATGGTATGCTGATTATGCTAATTATATTGTTGCTAAGTTCATACCACCTAGCTTTACATACCAGCAAAAGAAAAAGTTTTTCTATGATTTAAGACATTACTTTTGGGATGACCCACATCTTTATAAAGAAGGAGTAGATGGTGTTATTAGACGTTGTGTACTGAGCATGAACAGGAACAGATCCTACGCAAGTGTCATTCTGAGGCTTATGGAGGACACCACGCTGGAGATAGAACTGCACATAAGGTATTGCAATCTGGTTTTTATTGGCCTACTCTCTACAAGGATGCCCGTAAGTTTGTCTTGTCTTGTGATGAATGTCAAAGAATTGGTAATATTAGTAGACGTCAAGAAATGCCTATGAATTATTCTCTTGTTATTGAACCGTTTGATGTTTGGGGCTTTGATTATATGGGACCTTTTCCTGCCTCTAATGGATACACACATATTTTAGTTGCTGTAGATTATGTTACTAAGTGGGTAGAAGCTATTCCAACTAGTAGTGCTGATCATAGCACTTCTATTAAAATGCTTAAGGAAGTTATTTTCCCGAGGTTTGGAGTCCCTAGATATTTAATGACTGATGGTGGTTCACACTTTATTTATGGTGCTTTTCGTAAAATGCTTGCTAAATATGATGTTAATCACAGAATTGCATCTCCTTATCACCCTCAGTCTAGTGGTCAAGTAGAGTTGAGCAATAGAGAGCTCAAATTAATTTTGCAAAAGACTGTTAATAGGTCTAGAAAGAATTGGTCTAAGAAACTTGATGATGCATTATGGGCTTATAGAACTGCATACAAAAATCCTATGGGTATGTCTCCGTATAAAATGGTTTATGGAAAAGCATGTCACTTACCTCTCGAACTAGAACATAAGGCATATTGGGCTATTAAAGAGCTCAACTATGATTTTAAACTTGCTGGTGAGAAGAGGTTATTTGATATTAGCTCACTTGATGAATGGAGAACCCAAGCTTATGAAAATGCCAAGTTGTTTAAAGAAAAAGTTAAAAGATGGCATGACAAAAGGATACAAAAGCATGAGTTTAATGTAGGTGATTATATATTGCTATACAACTCTCGTTTAAGATTTTTTGCAGGAAAACTTCTCTCTAAATGGGAAGGCCCCTATGTTATCGAAGAGGTCTATCGTTCCGGTGCCACAAAGATCAACAACTTCGAGGGCACAAATCCGAAGGTGGTAAACGGTCAAAGAATTAAACATTATATCTCAGGTAATCCCATAAATGTTGAAACCAATATTATTGAAACCGTAACCCCGGAGGAATACATAAGGGACACTTCCCGGAACGTTTCAGACTCCGAAAAGGAATAGGTATGTGGTACGGTAAGCAAACCGACTCCAAAACAATTTTTAAGGCAATATTTCTCCATTTTGGAATATTTAGAAAAATAGAAAAATAAGTAGCAATCCGGGAAGGACACGAGAGTCCCACGAGGGTGGTGGGCGCGCCCTACCCCCTGGGCGCGCCCCTACCTCGTGAGCACCTCGTGTGCCTTCCGGACTCCGTTTTCTTGCATGATACGTATTTTGGTCGGTAAAAATTCATTTTATATTCTCCCGAAGGTTTTGACTCTGGTATCACGCAAATCTCCTCTGTTTTTGTTTTCGAGCTGTTGCTGCTTCAGATTAGAGCAAGATGTCTTCTCAAGAGTCAATCGGGGAGAGCCGGGTATATAATCCGGCACCGGAACCAAGGGCAAACAGCGACGCTGACCACTTTGGGCCAGCAACGGAGGAAGAGATGGAGGCTGACTTGATGAGAGTAGATGCCATGGAGGATCAAGAAGCCACCTCTCGCCTCCGAGCTGGGTTCACGATGGGGAAACTATAGAGCCCAGCTATTCCAAACTCGGTTATCCCTTCTAATGTTAGATTTCTTTCTTATGAAAATATGAAGAGGAGTGTCACTTGTTCTCCCGCAGCTATGCAACACCCTTGGGTGCAAGGAGCTTTAGCTGTCATAGGAAAGCTTCGTAAGGAAATAATGGACCTCAAACAGCAAGTCAATAAGCTCGAGGAGGAGAACCGCATCCTGAGGGGAATCATCGCCAAGAACATTAGACCGACAACAAAGAAGGAGACATAATCACATGGGTATGGGCACTCCCCTTGGCAACTGCCAAGCTTGGAGGAGGTGCCCCGGTATCATATCACCATCACAACTCCTAGCTTTATCATTTTTCTTAGTTCAATCCTATTAGTAGTATCTTGATCTAGTAGAATAAAGTTTATGGCATGATCTAGTTTTGAGTTTTGCTTTATGATCTCTCTTTGTAATCGAGTCCGTGAGCTATATATAATAAAGATTAGTGTTGAGTCAAGGGCTTGATTATTTTGCCATGATCTTGGATGAATAAAAGAAAGACGAAAAGAATAAAAAGAAACAAAGAGTTCATATTGATCTTATTGAGAGTAATGACTTCACATAGAAAGAGTATGATGATTAAAAGTTGTTGGGAGTTGGCAGACATAACTTTGGTCATTGTTGCAATTAATAGGAAGTAATAAGGAAACAGAGGTTTTCACATATAGATATATTATCATTGACATCTTTTATGATTGAGAGCACTCATTAAAATATGACATGCTAAAGGGTTGATGTTGGACAAGGAAGACAACGTAATGAGTTATGTATTTCTTATATCTGAGATAAAGTATGTTGTCATGGATCCTCTAACTTGTTGAGCTTGCCTTTCCCCCTCATGCTAGCCAAATTCTCAACACCAAGTAGAAATAATACTTGTGCTTCCAAATACCCTTAAACCAGTTTTGCCATGAGAGTCCACCATATCTACCTATGGATTGAGTAAGATCCTGCAAGTAAGTTGTCATTGGTGCAAAGCAATAAAAATTGCTCTAAATATGTATGATTGATTGGTGTGGGAGAAATAAGCTTTATACGATCTTGTGATGTGGAAGTAATAAAAGCGACAGACTGCATAATAAAGGTTCATATCACAAGGGGCAATATAAAGTGACGTTCTTTCGCATTGAGATTTTGTGCATATAACCATAAAAGCGCATGGCAACCTCTGCTTCCCTCTGCGAAGGGCCTATCCTTTATTATTATCCTCTACCTTATGCAAGAGTCATGGTGATCTTCACCTTTTCTTTTTTATTTTATCCTTTGGCAAGCTCAGCATGTTGGAAAGAACATGATATATATATCTAATTGGATGTAGGGGAGCATGAACCATTATTGTTGACATTACCCTTGAGGTAAAAGGTTGTGGGGCAAAACTATAAGCCCCTATCTTTCTCTGTGTCCGATTAAAACTCCATAACCACAAGTATTGCGTGAGTGTTAGTAGTTATGGAGGACTAAATGATAGTTGAGTATGTGCACTTGCTTTTTAGCTCTGACATAGACTCTTATCGATGTTATGATAAACTGCAATTGCTTCAATGACTGAGATTATAGTTTGTCGGAGCCCAATAAGGTTTATGATTTATACTTTTGCATTGTGAATAGATCATCACTTAAACATAAGTAATCATATGACAAAAGCTATATATGTTGCTGTTATGAGAATAATCATGATGCCTTCATGTCCGTATTTTATTTTTATCGACGCCTCTACCTCTAAACATGTGGACATATTTATTGTTATCGGCTTTTCGCTTGAGGACAAGCGAGGTTTAAGCTTGGGGGAGTTGATACGTCCATTTTGCATCATGCATTTATATTGATATTTATTGCATTATGGATTGTTATTTCACTTTATGTCACAATACTTATGGCTATTCTCTCTTATTTTACAAGGTTTACATAAGGAGGGAGAATGCCGACAGCTGGAATTCTGGGCTGGAAAAGAAGCAAATATTAGAGACCTATTCTGCACAACTCCAAAAGTCCTGAAACTCCATGGAACATCTTAAAATAAATAAAGAAAAATCCTCGCCAAAGATGAAGGCCAGGGGGCCCACACCCTGCTCACGAGGGTGGGGGCGCCCCCCTAGGCCGCGCCCCCTACCTCATGGGCCCCCTGGTGGCTCTCCGACGTCCTTCTTCTCCTATATGAAGTCTTTGGATGAGAAAAAATAGGAAGGAACTTTTCGGGACGAGACTCCGCCGCCACGAGGCGGAACCTTGGCGGAACCAATCTAGAGCTCTGGCAGAGCTGTTCTGCCGGGGATACTTCCCTCCGGGAGGGGGAAATCATCACCATCGTCATCACCAACGCTACTCTCATCGGGGGAGGGCAATCTCCATCAACATCTTCACCAGCACCATCTCATCTCCAAACCCTAGTTCCTCTCTTGTATCCAAATCTTGTCTCAAAGTCCGGGATTGGTGCTAGTAGGTTGCTAGTAGTGTTGATTACTCCTTGTAGTTGATGCTAGTTGGTTTATTTGGTGGAAGATCATATGTTCAGATCCTATATGCATATTATTACCCCTCTGATTATGAACATGAATATGCTTTGTGAGTAATTACATTTGTTCCTGAGGACAAGGGAGAAGTCTTGCTATTAGTAGTCATGTGATTTGGTATTCGTTGATATTTTGATAAGATGTATGTTGTCTAGCCTCTAGTGGTGTTATGTGAACATCGACTACATAACACTTCACCATTATTTGGGCCTAGAGGAAGGCATTGGGAAGTAATAAGTAGATGATGGGTTGCTAGAGTGACAGAAGCTTAAACCCTAGTTTATGCGTTGCTTTGTAAGGGGCTGATTTGGATCCACATGTTTCATGCTATGGTTAGGTTTACCTTAATACTTTTGTTGTAGTTGCGGATGCTTGCAATAGAGGTTAATCATAAGTGCGATGCTTGTTCAAGTAAGAACGGCACCCAAGCACCGGTCCACCCACATATCAAATTATCAAAGTATCGAACGCGAATCATATGAACATGATGAAAACTAGCTTGACAATATTCCCATGTGTCCTCGAGAGTGCTTTTCCTATAATAAGAGTTTGTTCCGGCTTGTCCTTTGCTACAAAAAGGATTGAGCCACCTTGCTGCACTTTATTTACTTTTGTTACTTGTTGCTCGTTACAATTTATCCCGTCACAAAACTATCTGTTACCACTTATTTCAGTACTTGTAAAGAATACCTTGCTGAAAACCACTTATCATTTCCTTCTGCTTCTCGTTGGGTTCGACACTCTTACTTATCAAAAGGACTACGATAGATCCCCTATACTTGTGGGTCATCAGATACGGACAACCCTAGTTGATACATGAGCTATTCGAGCATACAAAACAGGATATTTATTTGAAGGTTTAGAGTTTGGCACATACAAATTTACTTGGAACGGCAGGTAGATACCGTATATAGGTAGGTATGGTGGACTCATTTGGAATAACTTTGGGGTTTATGGAGTTGGATACATAAGCAGTATTCCCGCTTAGTACAGGTGAAGGCTAGCAAAAGACTGGGAAGCGACCAGTTAGAGAGCGACAGCAGTCATGAACATGCATTAAAATTAATTGACACCGAATGCAAGCATGAGTAGGATATAATCCACCATGAACATAAATATCATGAAGGCTATGTTGATTTTGTTTCAACTACATGCGTGAACATGTGCCAAGTCAAGTCACTTAAATCATTCAGATGAGGATACCACCCTATCATACCACATCATAACCATTTTAATAGCATGTTGGCACACAAGGTAAACCATTATAACTCATAGCTAATCAAGCATGGCACAAGAAACTATGATCTCTAGTTGTCATTGCAAACATGTTTATCCATAATAGGCTGAATCAGGAACGATGAACTAATCATATTTACAAAAACAAAAGAGGTCGAGTTCATACCAGTTTTTCTCATCTCAGTCGGTCCATCATATAACATCATAATTGCCTTTCACTTGCACGGTCGAATGATGTGAATAATAATAATAGTGAACGTGTATTGGACTAAGCTGGAATCTGCAAGCATTCAATAAACAGGAGAAGACAAGGCAATATGGGCTCTTTTGTCAGATTAACAATAATGCATATAAGAGCCACTTCAACAATTTAATTATGGTCTTCTCCTATCGACCCCCAAAGCACGAGAGTTTAATTCTTTCTACAAAAGATATGCCCGTGCTCTAACAAATATAAGTGAAGCAAAAGAGCATTCTACAAATGGCGGTTGTCTAAGTGAAGAGAAACAGGCAATCCAAACTTCAAATGATATAAGTGAAGCACATGAAGCATTCTATAAAGCCATACTCAAAAAATATAAGTGAAGTGAAATGAGAATTCTATAAATCAACCAAGGACTATCTCATACCAGGATGGTGCATAAAAAGAAAAATAAGAACCTAAATGCAAAAGACGCTCCAAGACTTGCACATATCGCATGAACGAAACGAATCCGAAAACATATCGATATTTGTTGAAGAAAGAGGGGATGCCTCCCCAGCATCCCCAAGCTTAGATGCTTGAGTCTCCTTGAATATTTACTTGGGGTGCCTCGGGCATCCCCAAGCTTGAGCTCTTGCCTCTCTTCCTTCTTCTCACATCGAGACCTTCTCAATCATCGAACACTTCATCCACACAAAACTTCAACGGAAAACTCGGTAAGATCCGTTAGTATAATAAAGAAAATCACTACTCTAAGTACTGTTGCAAACCAATTCATATTTTTTTGCATTGTGTCTACTGTAATATAACTTTTTCATGGCTTAATCCACTGATATAAATTGATAGTTTCATCAAAACAAGCAAACTATGCATCAAAAACAGAATCTATCTAAAACAGAACAGTCTGTAGCAATCTAAACATTCAACATACTTCTGATACTTGAAAAATTCTTCCAAAATTAGGAAAAATAAACAATTTTTATAGCAAGACAATGCAAAAAGAATCAGAACCATTTGACGTTCCAGTAAAAAAATTAAAATCCATGCACTACAGTCAAAGTTTCTGTCCTGCACCGCACAAACCAACAAGCATTGTAAACATCCTAAAGGCAAACCTTGGCACATTATTTTTATAATACAGTGGAATTGTACAAGGGGATAATTATTTTTATTGAAAAGTTTCTGTAATCAAGATACACAAAGTTTCTGTGAGCATGAACAAAGTTCAAGGCTAGCTCCCACTTCAACAATGCTTGTCTTTCTCACTTTCACTTTTCTTTTTGAAAAAGCTTTGGGTTCCCCTCTTTATTTTTGTTGTTTTTAAACTATATGAAAGCACTCAACAGAAATAAATGACTCTCTAAAACTTCCGGGTTGTCTCCCTGGCAGCGCTTTCTTTAAAGCCGTTTAGCTAGGCATATAGTGCTCAAGTAGTGAATCCACCCGGATCCCAAGGTATATCAAAGCCAATTTTAATTAGCAATGATTTGGCATTTAGTAGTGAGAACAAAGCAACATATATCAAGCAATGGCGAAGTCTAACTCTCTTTCTATGCATCGGCATGTCATAAAAGATCATGCACACCTAGTAAAGGCCAATGCATAGTATAAACAATTTCTTGCAATTTTATCGTATTGGAAACATAGAGAGGTGGAGATATAGTTCCTCTCTCATAATAATTGCAAGTAGGAGCAGCAAGCACATGCATATTATATCTATCAAAATCATCATGTGCAATGGTAAAAGGCAACCCATCAATATAATCCTTAATTAATAAGTGCAAACTTCTCCGATATAGTGTAGTTGGGAGAATTCAAAAAGATAATAGGACTATCATGCGTGGGTGCAATAGCAACAATTTCATGTTTAACATAAGGAACTATAGCAAGTTCATCTCCATAAGCATAATTCATATTGGCATCTTGGCCACAAGCATAGCAAGCATCATCAAAAAGGGATATTTCAAAAGAATCAACGGGATCATAACAGTCATCATAGCAATCATCCTTCGGTAAGCACGAAGGGAATTGAAACAATGTATGAGTTGAAGAGTTACTCTCATTAGAAGGTGGGCACGGGTAGCTAATCCGCTCTTCCTCCTTTTGTTCTTCGCTCTCCTCATCATCTTTTTCATCCAATGAGCTCACAGTTTCATCAATTTCTTCTTCCATAGACTCCTGCAAAATATTAGTTTCTTCTTGGGCAGCGGAGTACTCCTCAATATATTGTTTAACATAGGCATTAGAAGCATAATTCTCATAACAATATTCAAGTATGGCAAAATTTTCAGATTTGTAAAGAGTAGCATCATACTTTTCAATCAAAGAAGCAATTTCAAAAGCACCCTTAAAAGCAACAAATTCTTCAATTTGTTGAACATCATAGTAACTATAAGAAGCTTTAGCATACGAAGATATGATTCAATTATCACTAAACTCACATTGGTAGGGAAGGTGTTTCTTAGGGTTTTCAGAACAACAAGTAAAATCATAATAATAGCATAAATTCCAAGCATAGCATTGCATAGTATTAATTTGATGCTGTAAAAGTTTCCCTTTTTGAGATATACGGTGTCGCACATAACAAGCATGCTCATCTAAAGATTTGCCCTCAACTAAGCTAGTTGGGGTTTCAGCACGAGCACATAGGGATAGAAGATGATCCAAGTAATAAGCTTCAGCAGTGTGATAGATTTTGATTGGTTCTTCAACCATTGGTTCAGTAGGTACAACTAATTTTTTTGGTATTTTGCGTTTCCTACCCATAACTAAAGATAGGAAACAACTAAGAACAGCAAATAAAAATTACTTAGTGATAAAGCAAACAAGCACACACGAGAATATTCACCCCACGCTATTGCTCCCCGGCAACGGCGCCAGAAAAAGGTCTTGATAACCCACAAGTATAGGGGATCAATTGTAGCCTCTTTTGATAAGTAAGAGTGTCGAACCCAACGAGGAGCTAAAGGTAGAAGAAATATTCCCTCAAGTTCTATCGACCACCGATACAACTCTATGCACGCTTGACGTTTGCTTTACCTAGAACAAGTATGAAACTAGAAGTACTTTGTAGGTGTTTTTGGCTAGGCTAGCAAGAAAGTAAAGAGCACGAAAATAAAAATAGGGGTTGTTTAGATGAAGACACAACTAAATTAGTTTTAGTGAAGAGCTTTTGTCAACAAGAAGGTTATTTGTCCCTAGGCAATCGATAACTAGACCGGTAATCATTATTGCAATTTTATTTGAGGGAGAGGCATAAGCTAACATACTTTCTCTACTTGGATCATATGCACTTATGATTGGAACTCTAGCAAGTACCCGCAACTACTAAAGATTCATTAAGGTAAAACCCAACCATAGCATTAAAGTATCAAGTCCTCTTTATCCCATACGCAAACAACCTACTTACTCGGGTATGTGCTTCTGTCACTCATGCCACCCACCATAAGCAGATCATAAGCATATTGCAAACCCTACAGCGGGAATCCCTCACGCTTGCGCGACATGGAGAGCACAATAGGACAGCACCAATAATAAAACATGCAACTCAAACCAATCACGATCATCAAATAGCCATTAGGACAAAATAGATCTACTCGAACATCATAGGATAGCCATACATCATTGGGAAATAATTTATAGCGTTGAGCACCATGTTTAAGTAGAGATTACAGCGGGTAAGAGAGAGAGGTTACACCGCTGCATAGAGGGGGGAAGAGTTGGTGATGATGGCGGTGAAGTTGTTGGTGAAGATGGTGGTGATGGTGATGGCCCCGGCAGCGCTCCGGCGCCACCGGAAGCAAGGGAGAGAGGGACCCCCTTCTTCTTCTTCTTCTTCTTCTTCTTCCTTGACCTCCTCCCTAGATGGGAGAAGGGTTTACCCTCTGGTCCTTGGCTCCCATGGCGTGGGAGGGGCGAGAGCCCCTCCGAGATTGGATCTATCTCTATGTCTCTCTCTGTTTCTGCGTTCTGTTCTCGCTCTGTTTCACCATTTCATGTATATATGGAGATCCATAACTCTGATTGGCCTGAAACCTTCGCCGTGATTTTTTCTGAATATTAGCTTTCTTGCGGCAAAAGAAGAGCGTCAACCGCCTTACAGTGGGCTCACGAGGGTAGGGGGCGCGCCCTAAGGGGGGGCGCGCCCCCCTGCCTCGTGACCACCTCGGGCACTGGTTCGCGTTGATTTTCCTTCCATATTTTTCCATATTTTCCAAAAATAAGCTCCGTCCGTTTTTATCCCGTTTGGACTCTGTTTGATATGGATATTCTACGAAACCAAAAACATGCAACAGACAGGAACTGGCACTGGGCACTGGATCAATATGTTAGTCCCAAAAATAATATAAAAAGTTGCCAAAAAGTATATGAAAGTTGAATAATATTGGCATGGAACAATCAAAAATTATAGATACGACGGAGACGTATCAATCTTTTGCAGGTATTTTTTATATTTTCCAAAAAGTTGCTCCGTGAAGTTTCAGGTCATTCCGAGAATGTTTGTTTCTAAACATAAATAACACCATGGTAATTCTGCTGAAAATAGCGTCAGTACGGGTTAGTTCCATTCAAATCATGCAAGTTAGAGTCCAAAACAAGGGCAAAAGTGTTTGAAAAATTAGATACTACGGAGACGTATCAACCACCGCACTCATGATGGTGCCGTGCTCTTCGTCAATGGAAGCGCCGCGAAGCGCTTCCAGCAAGTTGTCCGATGCCTCTGGATGGACAAAGGCCATCGGCACAGACGGCTCTCCCCCCTTAGCGAGGGGTCGCCTGACAGAATCCGGAACCACTGGAGGTTCCGGCGCACTATCCGACTGGGGGCCAAACTTGCTGCGGCCCCTATCATTAGAACCCATGGGAATCTTACCCCCCATGCGTCCGGCATCTGGGATGTCGCCTTGGGGCGCCTCCAAAATTTTCTCCCCTTGGTCTGATGCCCTCTGAGACAACACCTCGATGTCGTCCGTGGGCCGGGGGGAGGTGGCTGTCGGGAGTAAATCTCTGTTCATCGCCGACTGGCCCAAAGACTCATTCGAAGAGGATACGTTGATGTGGGCTTTGGATGGACTGCACGATCATGTTTGACATGATAAGAAGCAATAAAACAAAACATACCAGAACTATTATAACATCCGGATACTTACGACTTCGCCAGGGGCTTGTCCCTGGGCAACCACTCCTCGTCGTTGTAAGCGGCTGTTGTGGAGTGGTCCGGAAGGAGGGTCCTTCCCTTCTTGGACCCTTCGGCCTCCCCAGATGGGGCGGCCTTCCTTTTATTATCCCCCCCGGTTGGGGAGGGGAGAACTTTCCTCTTCCGCCTCCTCGTTTTCGTGGGAGGAGTGTGCCTCGGTGTTTTTGGACGATGAGTCCGATACAACCTTGCGCCGGAGACCTTTCCTGGACCCCGCGGCCTTCTTCTCCGGCGCCTCATAGGGCGCCGGAACCAGCATCTTCGTTAAGAGAGCCTTTGATGGATCTTCAAGCAGTGGGGCCGGACAATCGATCCGCTCCGCTGTCGCTACCCAGTACTGTTAAAATGGCATGGAGGCTCAGATCCCTCACATGATTATACTGGGAAAGGAACATCTTGTGAGATATAAATATCTTACGAATTGGCAGGGCACTTTGCGCTAAGTATGCGATCCTCGGTAAGGGGAGGAGGAACCTCGGCGGCCTTGAATAGCACCTTCCAGATGTCCTTGTGCGTCGTGTCGAAAAGCTCTCGCAGCGTCTGGTGCTCGGCGGGGTCGAACTCCCACATATTGAATGCCCATCTTTGACACAGAAGGATCCGGCAGAAGAGGATGACTTGGACCATGTTGACAAGCTTGATTTTCTTGCTTATCATATTTTTAACACAACTCTAGAGTCCGGTCAGCTCCACCGATGAACCCCAGGATAGGCCCTTCTCTTTCCAGGAGGTGAGCCGCGTGGGGATGCCAGATCGAAATTCGGGGGCCGCCACCCAGTAGGTGTCGCGCAGCTCGGGGATGTAGAACCACCCTGATTGACATCCCTTCATGGTCTCCACATAGGAGCCTTCGAGCCAGGTGACGTTGGGCATTTTGCCCACCATGGTGCCTCCGCACTCCGCTTGCTGGCCGACCACCACCTTCGGTTTCACGTTGAAGGTCTTCAGCCACAGGCCAAAGTGGGGCTTGATGTGGAGGAAGGCCTCGCACACGACGATAAACGCCGAGATGTTGAGTATGAAATTGGGGGCCAGATCATGGAAGTCCAGCCCGTAGTAGAACAAGAGCCCGCGGACAAATGGGTGGAGGGGAAATCCCAGTCCGCGGACGAAGTGGTTGAGGAATACAACCCTCTCATGGGGTTCTGGAGTAGGGACAATCTGCCCCGCATCTGGGAGCCAGTGCGTGATGTCTGCGGCCAGGTATCCGGCTTCCCGGAGCTTCATAATGTCCTCCTCCGTAACGAAGGAGACCATCCACTTGCCTCCCGCTCCGGACATGTTTGGAATGGCTTTGCGGAGAAGATGAGAACTTGGGCACTGGAGCTCGAGTGCACGAGAATGGATGGGCGGGGGAAGAAGAAGGCGTGGGTGAAAAAGAGGAATCCTTGTCCCTTTATAAAGGCGGTAGAAACTGTGCGCCTCCCCACTTGCCCCATAAAATCGCTTATTCCCCAAGCGTCGCGATTGATGGCACGGTTGGGTTACCCATACCCGTATTGATGAGAATCCTGTGTTAAGGGGAACACGATCTCTGCTTCGACAAGACGTGCCAATAAAACCGCCTCGCAACACGTGCAGTGGCAGGCAGGGGAAAACGGTTCATAATGACCGGACCATGGCAGGATGTCACGTTAGGAAATGTTGTCAGCAGATTAGATTTGTGGAATAATATACTCTCTATGATGGTATGTGGAATTTGTTTTGCAGAGCCGGACACGATCCTTGTGTTCAAAATCTTCTATGGAGTATTCAGAGAAGGAACCCGCCTTGCAATGCCGAAGACAATCTGCGTGCCGGACTCATCGTCATTGAAGCCTGGTTCAGGGGCTACTGAGGGAGTCCTGGATTAGGGGGTCCTCAGACGGCCGGACTATATACTTTGGCCGGACTGTTGGACTATGAAGATACAAGATTGAAGGCTTTGCCCTGTGTGTGGGTGGGTGTGACGCCCCCGATTCAATCGTACACTAATCATGCACGCAAATGTGTACGATCAAGATCAGGGACTCACGGGAAGATATCACAACACAACTCTACAAATAAAATAAGTCATACAAGCATCATAATACAAGCCAGGGGCCTCGAGGGCTCGAATACAAGTGCTCGATCATAGACGAGTCAGCGGAAGCAACAATATCTGAGTACAGACATAAGTTAAACAAGTTGCCATAAGATGGCTAGCACAAACTGGGATACAGATCGAAAGAGGCGCAGGCCTCCTGCCTGGGATCCTCCTAAACTACTCCCGGTCATCATCAGCGGGCAGCACGTAGTAGTAGGCACCTCCAGTGTAGTAGGGGTCGTCGTCGACGGTGACGTCTGGCTCCCGGACTCCAGCATCTGGTTGCGACAACCAGATAGAAAGGAAAGGGGAAAAAGGGGGGAGAAAGCAACCGTGAGTACTCATCCAAAGTACTCGCAAGCAAGGAACTAAACTACATATGCATGGGTATATGTGTAAGGAGGCCATATCAGTGGACTGAACTGCAGAAAGCCAGAATAAGAGGGGGATAGCTAGTCCTATCGAAGACTACGCTTCTGGCAGCCTCCGCCTTGCAGCATGTAGCAGAGAGTAGATGGAAGTCCTCCATGTAGCATCTCCAAGTAACATCTCCAAGTAGCATCTCCAAGTAGCATCGCATAGCATAATCCTACCCGGCGATCCTCTCCTCGTCGCCCTGCGGAAAAGCGATCACCGGGTTGTCTGTGGAACTTGGAAGGGTGTGTTTTATTAAGTATCCGGTTCTAGTTGTCATAAGGTCAAGGTACAACTCCAAGTCGTCCTGTTACCGAAGATCACGGCTATTCGAATAGATTAACTTCCCTGCAGGGGTGCACCACATAGCCCAACACGCTCGATCCCATTTGGCCGGACACACTTTCCTGGGTCATGTCCGGCCTCGGAAGATCAACACGTCGCAGCCCCACCTAGGCTCAACAGAGAGGCCAGCACGCCGGTCTAAACCTAAGCGCGCAGGGGTCTGGGCCCATCGCCCTGAGCACACTTGCACGTTGCGTACGCGGCCGGTGAGCAGACCTAGCACCTCCATTACAAGGAAGTTGCGTTAACGCAGTCCAACCCGGCGCGCGCCGCTCCGTCGCTGACGTCTGAAGTGCTTCGGCTGATACCACGACGTCGGGATACCCATAACTACTCCCACGTAGATGGTTAGTGCGTATAGGCTCGTAGCCAGACTCAGATCAAATACCAAGATCTCGTTAAGTGTGTTAAGTATCCGCGAACGCCGAACAGGGCCAGGCCCACCTGTCTCCTAGGTGGTCTCAACCTGCCCTGCCGCTCCGCCACAAAGTAACAGTCGGGGGCCGTCGGGAACCCAGGCCCACCTCTACCGGGATGGAGCCACCTGTCCCTTCAGCCCCCAACTCCGAACAGCATCACAGGTAATGTAACAGTGTATAGTATATAGTATATGCCCGTGATCACCTCCCGAAGTGATCACAGCCCAGTAGTATAGCATGGCAGACGGACAAGAGTGTAGGGCCACTGATGGAACACTAGCATCCTATACTAAGCATTTAGGATTGCGGGTAAGGTATCAATGACTGTAGCAACAATGACAGGCTATGCATCAGAATAGGATTAACGGAAAGCAGTAACATGCTACACTACTCTAATGCAAGCAGTATAGAGAAGAGTAGGCGATATCTGGTGATCAAAGGGGGGGCTTGCCTGGTTGCTCTGGCAAGAGAGAGGGGTCGTCAACTCCGTAGTCGAACTGGGCAGCAGCAGCGTCGGTCTCGTAGTCTACCGGAGAGAAGAGGGGGAAGAAATAATGAATACAGAGCAAACAAAGCATCACAAAATATAACAAGGCAATACGCGGTGTTCGGTGTGCCCTAACGCGGTAGTAGGTGATACCGGTGAAGGGGGGAAAACATCCGGGAAAGTATTCCCGGTGTTTCGTGTTTTCGGGCAGAGGAGCCGGAGGGGGAAAGTTGCGGGTTCGATAGGTTAGGGGGGTGTGGCGGACGAACGGACTGCGTATCCGGAATCGTCTCGTCGTTCTGAGCAACTTTCATGTTGAAAATATTTTAATCCGAGTTACGGATTAAAAGATATGATTTTTAAAAGATTTTAACAATTTTGGAATTTAATTATTTATTTAATTAATTCGAAAAAATGTATTTATGACGTCAGCATGATGTCATGCTGACGTCAGCAGTCAACAGGGGTTGGCTGAGTCAACCCTGACATGTGGGTCCAGTGGGACCCACCTGTCATTCACTAATTAAATTAATTAGGGTTTAGGTTAATCTAATTACAGTTTAATTAAACTTAACTAGTTAATTAATTTAATTAAACCGGATTAATTAACTTAATTAATTCATTAGTTAATTAATTAATTAATAATTAATTTTATTAATCATTTTTTTATTTTTATTTAATAATTTTATTTAATCATTTTTAATTTTATTAATTATATTTATCGTTTTTATTTATTTTATTATTTATTATTATTATTATTATTATTATTTTAACAGAAACGTTCTGGGGTGGGGCCCCAAGGTCAGTGGCTCAGGGGGAGCCCCAATCGGGCGAACGGGCACCGGTCCCGGGCGCACCTGAGCGGGCACTCGCCCGTAGGGCGGGCCGAGGCCGCCGTGGCACCGACGGCAGGGCACGCCGGCGCGGCTAGCCGGGGCCATGGCGGGCGGAGGCGCGCGGGCGGCGCGGTGGCGCGGCCACGGGAGGAGGAGAGGGCGGACGAGGCGCGCCAAGGCACGGGGTCAGGGTGCCCCGGCCGGAGCGGGACGCGAGTGGGGAGAGGCCACGGCGGGCGCGGGTGGACGACGGCGGCAGCGCCCGCAGCAGATCAACACGAGGGGGCACGGGGCCAGCGGCGAGGCGCCGCAACAGGGGACGGGCGCGTGGGGTCATGGGGGCCGAGAGCACGGCGCGGGCGGCGCGCCGGCGTGGAGTTGCGGGACGCGGCCGGTCGCAGTGAGCGCGTCGTGGGGGGGGAAAGAGGAGGGGAGGCGAGGCTCACGGCGGGTCGTAGGGACTTGGCAGAGGGCTCGGGGAGGGTCGATGAGGCCCGTCGAGGGAGAGGACGAGGCGGCGGCCGTCCGGTGAGGGAGGTCCGGCGGAGAAGCTCCGGGCGGCGGCGACGGGGTCGGGGTTGACGCGTCCAGGTCGGGGACGAGGAAGTAGGCTGGCGAGGCTCTGGCGTCGAGGTGGTTGTGCAGCGGCGGGGCCGGGAGGAAGCAGAGGCCGGCCGGGGAGGAGGAGTGGACGGGGCGGCGTCGGGCGGCGTCGGCCTCCTCTGGACCCCGATCCAGACCGAGAGAGAGGAGGGGGCGTCGTGGGGAGATGGGGTGTGGGTGCGGGGAGTGCGGGAGGGGGCGGCGTCGGCGTCGGGCCCGATCCCGATTGGATCGGGGGGAGAGGGAGAAAGCGAGTGGGGGGGGGCGAGTGGATAGGGTTAGGGTTCGGTGGGAGGGGGTTATGCAGAGGGGGGGGGGCGCCTGGGCCGGCCTGGGGGCCCGATGGCCAGCTGGGCCGAAGCCCAGTGGGGGGGGGTTGCTTTCTCTTTTTTTTAGCTTTGTTTTCTGTTTTCTTTTCTTTATCTATTTTCTCTTAACTTCTGTTTTATAAAGTATAAATACAACTCCTAATTTAATGTCATAATTTATTCTACTGCCCCAAAAGTTCGACACCTAATTAAAATAGTTTATATTATTATTATTTTTAAAAGGCATTTAATTAATTGTTATAGCTGCTATTTTAATTAGTTTAGAGCCTATAAACATTTTATAAAATTTGTGGTTTCTCCACCATAATTACCGCTGCATTATTTAGTTCACTCCGAACATTTTAGTTTTAAAGTTTGAAAACTTTTGTTGTTTGCCTATGTTTTAAATTTGAATTTGAATCGGGTTCGAATCAACGTGAGTTTAATCACAGTAATGGAGGTGACGTGGCATCATTAGCTTGGGATTACTGTAGTCTAATTATCCGGGCGTCACAATTCTCCTCCACTACAAGAAATCTCGTCCCGAGATTTAAGCGGTGGAGTAAGGGGCGAAGGTGTTGGTAGCGAAAACCTAACGAGTCTTCTCGGTCTTGGCTTCCCTTTCGAAGAGGTTGATCCCTTTCGTTGATGTCTTCATTTCACTGCTTCAAGTCACCATGATCAATTTGTCATCCTTTCTTCGGGATCTCCATCGTACTTACGAATAGGAAAGGGGCAGCTCTACAACGATAGGATGTTACAAGGGAAAGGATCTTGGGGGTTTCCCAAGTATGAACATATGAGTAATCTCTCGAGTTGAACAAATGAAACTCATCGAGAGCAAAGTAAAACGGTGCAATAAGAGGTTCCAGGTGGATAGATAGTTGCTCGAAGTCTGAACCAGAGTGAGAAAGGGTTTCAGAGCAGCGAGAATAAGTGTTGCGTCTGATACCAGATTAGAGCATTAGGAAGGTGGCCCGTGAATTAAATACGAAGCCAAGCGCGAGGAATAACTTCGACAACAGGGTGTATAGGAGAGTCAGGTTTCGATCCTATGGAACTGTGGGTTATGGGCCCACCAGGTGGGTTAAAAGTTGGAAGGGTGGAGACGCCTTGCGTGATCATGCAAGCAAGGCAAGGCAGAGGCTAGCCTGTCGATTATGTCGGCAACAACGACGGTACCAAGGGCGAGGGACGAAGAGAACCATTTTCCTGCTCGTCGAACGAGGCGGGCCAATAGGCAAGGTTCTCGTCCATCGGTGGTTACCGGAATGTCATCAACAATAGTAATAGGGTCTTACTTACAGAGTGGTACAACGAGGTGCTTACCTAAGCAGGGGATTATCACTGCTTAGATTGAGGTGAAGAAGGGTCAAACGACCCATGGAAAGGAAAATGTGATCATTAGGTTAAACAGAACAATGGAAAGGAAAAATGTGTTTAAACACATATTTCGGGGGTATATCCTTCCCAAGGATAAGCAGAGCATGATATCCATGATAGGATATAATGTAGAAAACCCTTTAGGTAAGGGGAGAGAAATTTTCATGACATTGTCCATACAACGATGTTTGGGTAATTGAGCAAGAAACATTTAGCATTGGGCTTCAAATGGTCTTGTTGAAATTCGGAGTACCATAGACATGCTTCGAGATAGCATTGACATGGTCTTCAGGTGAAGATCAGACTTTGGAAACACGAAGGATCCATCAGGAATAACTAGTAGAATAAGTCTTATAATTTCCTCATGGATGAACGGATAACCTTGCTGAAAAGGAATCTATAATGATAGGTCCTCCAGCCGAGGGGGGGGGGGTGCTAGGCATGGCATCATGTTACCGGGTCATCAAAGGATCAACATCATAACTCTTGGAAAGGTGTCCCAACCATCATATCTGACCGAGATTCAGATCCGATTGGTGTCAGGATACCTGAGATTCAGGATGTCTGAGAAGAAAAAGGCGCAACACAAATCGTTGAAATGGCATTGCAAGCTTCTCGGGAAATGAACTATGGGAGTGGGTTTCTGAAGCAATAGTTCACCATTAAACCAAGGAGAGGACAAGGAGGTGTCTGGTGAACTCTACGGCAATTCACCGAGATTCCCAAAAGATGGATTTCCACAATTAGGTGAACGAGATAACATTTTTCAGATCAAATGATATAATGAGGTATGCTCGAGGAAAACATACACAATTAAACATTGGTTGAAAGGTGCGCCCGAAATATGGGTTGGGTTGCACGACCAATGCCAGAATGGTGATTCAATAATCAATAGTCCAAGAATGAACTTTCGACCATTAACTAAAAAAATAGGGTTGCTAGAAGGTAAGAACCCAAACAACACCCTTCACTTGTTGAAATTAACACGGGGACCAAGAGAGAATGGTGATGGTGAGAAGTATTTCTATGTCAAGAATTCTCAAGAGGTGGAACAATTCTCAGAACATTCTTGACATAAAGGATGGTAATACTCCAAGGTAAAGAAGAACAATTGCTGGATAGCAAGGATCTCAAGGTATAACACGAAACACGATCAAGTTTGTGTTGAACGGAAGGCAATAAAGTGGTCGCTGATAACACCAATCTTCAAGGGCAAGGATGGTATTTCTCATCCTGAATCCAACTGATATCCTGGATGAGCTCAGGATGTTTGATGATCACGACACCTTTGTCGCGAGAGTCCATGAAGATGTAATCGATCGGTGACGACATCAAGTCAAGTAATGATGAAGTGAAAGGTTATTGGAACCAAAGGTACGACACAAACTCGAAACCAAGCTTGTTGTTCAAGGCGAAATGGATATGACGATGAGGATCGACGTAAGGTTAGTTCATCGTCGAAAATTGGTGCTCCGAGAATAAGGACCAGGTAGCACAGTTAGAATCGTCACGACAATGATATAGCCAAACAGGCTAGGAATGGCGTGATCGGGTACAAACTCGTACTTATAGAAGCTTACTGAAGAGTTGTTGAACCGTAGAGCGGACTCGGTTCAGTTATCGGTGTCTTTGAGTGTTCAATAACTCAGAGCCCGCGAAAAATTGGAATCAGTGGGAAGGTAGCACTTGATGAAGAACTCATAAGAAGTTATGCAGTTCCATGATAATCTCGAGATACCAGGGGGGTAATACTCGACACAAGATCAAAGTAAAGGTGGGACTGGTGTATTGATCCATAGAAGACAATTGTTTTAACTTGTCCGAGAAATGGAATCAAGGAAGAACAATCATGGTCGGAACCATGGTTGCGTAGGATCAATTCACAGATACCATATGTTAGTTATCAAGGAAATAGTTATTATTACAAGAAGCTTCCATGATAGGATATACATCGCGTCCATGGGCATGAACACAAAGTTCAAGGTCGACTCCCACTTCCTCAATGCATAACCTTCCATTCACTTCTCGCTTTGATAAAGGCATTAGTGTTGAAATTTTATCTGGTGAAGCACCAGAAGAGTATGACTCGTGAAAACTTTCGGGTTCACACGGTTTAGAGAAGGCATATGTTCAACCCATAGGGCTTCTTAGAGGCATATACCACAATTTTCAAGAGTAAATAACACAAGCCCGAAAGCAGAGTAAGGTTGGCCAAGCGGAGGATACAACTTAACAAAGGCATTATGTATCAGGGGAAGAACCCATAAAGTGATCAAATGTGAAGGACACTGTCGGATAACAATCCAACAAAGGACTTGATGGTCCACAAAGGATCTGATACGAGTATCGGTACTCAACTAGAGGAAGAAGAGTGCAAGGAGATCAAATTATAGAAACAACTGACTAACTCAATTGTCAAATGCAAAGGAATTATGATTTCCAAATCAAGGGATCAGAAGCAATGCTCTGATTAGGGATGGATAAGTTGAATAGCCTTAGGGTACAATCAACGACAATTGGATTGGTCGAGAACCAATTCCAGTTAAAAGAATGGCAGCTCAGCCGGAAAGGTAATTTATAAGGATCAATGATGTTTGCGGGTATTCGCAAACATATTGAGTCAACAGACTCAAAATGATAATGACAAGGAATGTCATTAAGACTACGAGACTTATGGGATTAACCATAATGCAAGCAAGCAAGAATTTCAAGAGCCAAAGGCTCTAGAGGATTTTCGGAAGATCGAATATTATTTTGAAGACTTTTGTGAAACACATGAACAACTGGGGATAAGCGGATACTCGACAAGTGCGAGAATTATCCATAGGGGTATTCAGGTGACAAGGAATTGCAAGACAGTAGGCACAAGATATTCTCGGATCAATAGAGAGAATTTCGGGGTATCTTGTAATAACAAGATCAACTGGGAATAAAAGTAAGAACGTCAAGTGTATGTATTTATCCATAGGGATATTTCGATGGTAGGGAATTGCAAAAGCAACGGACACAAAGTCTCAAAAGAGTTTCGGCGAGTAACTTCGAAATCTTCTGGTGCAGTCGGCGATCACCTGGACTGAAGGGGCTCTCCGGGAGAAAGTATTTTCGAGAACCTAAAGTCAGATTTTAGTAGAAATCGTTTAACCCGAGTAGAAGAGAGTTCAGAGTCCCAGAGTAAAGGTCGAGGAGTAAAAGATCCTAATACCACCCAATGGCGACGTGGGCCCATGGGCCGCACAGCCATGTTAGTAAAAGTTTTGTAAAGTCTAGACTCGACTTCGGCCAAGGAGTTGGAAGGGGGATTCCTACAGGCAGTCGGCTCTGATACCAACTTGTGACGCCCCCGATTCAATCGTACACTAATCATACACGCAAATGTGTACGATCAAGATCAGGGACTCACGGGAAGATATCACAACACAACTCTACAAATAAAATAAGTCATACAAGCATCATAATACAAGCCAGGGGCCTCGAGGGCTCGAATACAAGTGCTCGATCATAGACGAGTCAGCGGAAGCAACAATATCTGAGTACAGACATAAGTTAAACAAGTTGCCATAAGACGGCTAGCACAAACTGGGATACAGATCGAAAGAGGCGCAGGCCTCCTGCCTGGGATCCTCCTAACTACTCCTGGTCGTCATCAGCGGGCAGCACGTAGTAGTAGGCACCTCCAGTGTAGTAGGGGTCGTCGTCGACGGTGGCGTCTGGCTCCTGGACTCCAGCATCTGGTTGCGACAACCAGAAAGAAGGGAAAGGGGAAAAGGGGGGAGAAAGCAACCGTGAGTACTCATCCAAAGTACTCGCAAGCAAGGAACTACACTACATATGCATGGGTATATGTGTAAGGAGGCCATATCAGTGGACTGAACTGCAGAATGCCAGAATAAGAGGGGGATAGCTAATCCTATCGAAGACTACGCTTCTGGCAGCCTCCGTCTTGCAGCATGTAGTAGAGAGTAGATTGAAGTCCTCCAAGTAGCATCTCCAAGTAATCCAAGCATCTCCAAGTAGCATCGCATAGCATAATCCTACCCGGCGATCCTCTCCTCGTCGCCCTGCGGAAAAGCGATCACCGGGTTGTCTGTGGAACTTGGAAGGGTGTGTTTTATTAAGTATCCGGTTCTAGTTGTCATAAGGTCAAGGTACAACTCCAAGTCGTCCTGTTACCGAAGATCACGGCTATTCGAATAGATTAACTTCCCTGCAGGGGTGCACCACATAGCCCAACACGCTCGATCCCATTTGGCCGGACACACTTTCCTGGGTCATGCCCGGCCTCGGAAGATCAACACGTCGCAGCCCCACCTAGGCAAACAGAGAGGCCAGCACGCCGGTCTAAACCTAAGCGCACAGGGGTCTGGGCCCATCGCCCTGAGCACACTTGCACGTTGCGTACGCGGCCGGAAGCAGACCTAGCACCTCCATTACAAAGGAAGTGCGTTAACGCAGTCCAACCCGGCGCGCGCCGCTCCGTCGCTGACGTCTGAAGTGCTTCGGCTGATACCACGACGTCGGGATACCCATAACTACTCCCACGTAGATGGTTAGTGCGTATAGGCTCGTAGCCAGACTCAGATCAAATACCAAGATCTCGTTAAGTGTGTTAAGTATCCGCGAACGCCGAACAGGGCCAGGCCCACCTGTCTCCTAGGTGGTCTCAACCTGCCCTGCCGCTCCGCCACAAAGTAACAGTCGGGGGCCGTCGGGAACCCAGGCCCACCTCTACCGGGATGGAGCCACCTGCCCCTTCAGCCCCCAACTCCGAACAGCATCACAGGTAATGTAACAGTGTATAGTATATAGTATATGCCCGTGATCACCTCCCGAAGTGATCACAGCCCAGTAGTATAGCATGGCAGACGGACAAGAGTGTAGGGCCACTGATGGAACACTAGCATCCTATACTAAGCATTTAGGATTGCGGGTAAGGTATCAATGACTGTAGCAACAATGACAGGCTATGCATCAGAATAGGATTAACGGAAAGCAGTAACATGCTACACTACTCTAATGCAAGCAGTATAGAGAAGAGTAGGCGATATCTGGTGATCAAAGGGGGGGGCTTGCCTGGTTGCTCTGGCAAGAGAGAGGGGTCGTCAACTCCGTAGTCGAACTGGTCAGCAGCAGCGTCGGTCTCGTAGTCTACCGGAGAGAAGAGGGGGAAGAAATAATGAATACAGAGCAAACAAAGCATCACAAAATATAACAAGGCAATACGCGGTGTTCGGTGTGCCCTAACGCGGTAGTAGGTGATACCGGTGGAGGGGGAAAACATCCGGGAAAGTATTCCCGGTGTTTCGTGTTTTCGGGCAGAGGAGCCGGAGGGGGAAAGTTGCGGGTTCGATAGGTTAGGGGGGTGTGGCGGACGAACGGACTGCGTATCCGGAATCGTCTCGTCGTTCTGAGCAACTTTCATGTTGAAAATATTTTAATCCGAGTTACGGATTAAAAGATATGATTTTTAAAAGATTTTAACAATTTTGGAATTTAATTATTTATTTAATTAATTCGAAAAAATGTATTTATGACGTCAGCATGATGTCATGCTGACGTCAGCAGTCAACAGGGGTTGGCTGAGTCAACCCTGACATGTGGGTCCAGTGGGACCCACCTGTCATTCACTAATTAAATTAATTAGGGTTTAGGTTAATCTAATTACAGTTTAATTAAACTTAACTAGTTAATTAATTTAATTAAACCGGATTAATTAACTTAATTAATTCATTAGTTAATTAATTAATTAATAATTAATTTTATTAATCATTTTTTTATTTTTATTTAATAATTTTATTTAATCATTTTTAATTTTATTAATTATATTTATCGTTTTTATTTATTTTATTATTTATTATTATTATTATTATTATTATTATTTTAACAGAAACGTTATGGGGTGGGGCCCCAAGGTCAGTGGCTCAGGGGGAGCCCCAATCGGGCGAACGGGCACCGGTCCCGGGCGCACCCGAGCGGGCACTCGCCCGTAGGGCGGGCCGAGGCCGCCGGGGCACCGACGGCGGGGCACGCCGGCGCGGCTAGCCGGGGCCATGGCGGGCGGAGGCGCGCGGGCGGCGCGGTGGCACGGCCACGGGAGGAGGAGAGGGCGGACGAGGCGCGCCAAGGCACGGGGTCAGGGTGCCCCGGCCGGAGCGGGACGCGAGTGGGGAGAGGCCACGGCGGGCGCGGGTGGACGACGGCGGCAGCGCCCGCAGCAGATCAACACGAGGGGGCACGGGGCCAGCGGCGAGGCGCCGCAACAGGGGACGGGCGCGTGGGGTCATGGGGGCCGAGAGCACGGCGCGGGCGGCGCGCCGGCGTGGAGTTGCGGGACGCGGCCGGTCGCGGTGAGCGCGTCGTGGGGGGGAAAGAGGAGGGGAGGCGAGGCTCACGGCGGGTCGTAGGGACTCGGCAGAGGGCTCAGGGAGGGTCGATGAGGCCCGTCGAGGGAGAGGACGAGGCGGCGGCCGTCCGGTGAGGGAGGTCCGGCGGAGAAGCTCCGGGCGGCGGCGACGGGGTCGGGGTTGACGCGTCCAGGTCGGGGACGAGGAAGTAGGCTGGCGAGGCTCTGGCGTCGAGGTGGTTGTGCAGCGGCGGGGCCGGGAGGAAGCAGAGGCCGGCCGGGGAGGAGGAGTGGACGGGGCGGCGTCGGGCGGCGTCGGCCTCCTCTGGACCCCGATCCAGACCGAGAGAGAGGAGGGGGCGTCGTGGGGAGATGGGGTGTGGGTGCGGGGAGTGCGGGAGGGGGCGGCGTCGGCGTCGGGCCCGATCCCGATTGGATCGGGGGGAGAGGGAGAAAGCGAGTGGGGGGGGGCGAGTGGATAGGGTTAGGGTTCGGTGGGAGGGGTTATGCAGAGGGGGGGTGCCTGGGCCGGCCTGGGGGCCCGATGGCCAGCTGGGCCGAAGCCCAGTGGGGGGGGGGTTGCTTTCTCTTTTTTTTAGCTTTGTTTTCTGTTTTCTTTTCTTTATCTATTTTCTCTTAACTTCTGTTTTATAAAGTATAAATACAACTCCTAATTTAATGTCATAATTTATTCTACTGCCCCAAAAGTTCGACACCTAATTAAAATAGTTTATATTATTATTATTTTTAAAAGGCATTTAATTAATTGTTATAGCTGCTATTTTAATTAGTTTAGAGCCTATAAACATTTTATAAAATTTGTGGTTTCTCCACCATAATTACCGCTGCATTATTTAGTTCACTCCGAACATTTTAGTTTTAAAGTTTGAAAACTTTTGTTGTTTGCCTATGTTTTAAATTTGAATTTGAATCGGGTTCGAATCAACGTGAGTTTAATCACAGTAATGGAGGTGACGTGGCATCATTAGCTTGGGATTACTGTAGTCTAATTATCCGGGCGTCACAGTGGGACTCTCCTTTGCGTGGAAGGGAAGCTTGGCGATTCAGATATGTAGATCTCCTTCTCTGTAACCGACTCTGTGTAACCCTAGCCCCCTCCGGTATCTATATAAACCGGAGGGTTTAGTCCGTAGGACAACAACAATCATAATCATTGGCTAGCTTCTAGGGTTTAGCCTCTACGATCTCGTGGTAGATCAACTCTTGTAATACTCATATCATCAAGATCAATCAAGCAGGAAGTAGGGTATTACCTCCATCGAGAGGGCCCGAACCTGGGTAAACATTGTGTCCCCCGCCTCCTGTTACCATCAGCCTTAGACGCACAGTTCGGGACCCCCTACCCGAGATCGGCCGGTTTTGACACCGACAGCCACCCTGACTCAGAATCAGGGGAGCCTGGAAAGGATTGTGGAAACAAAATTCTATGATCTTGATTTGAAGGTGACTGAGATTCATACTGCAGTTGAGCAGCTTCAGGAGGAAGCAGAGGAAAAGCAACCACTCATGGTTTCAAGCGTGTGCCACGAGGTCCAAGGTCTACCGCAGTGCTAGTCTCAGATGCTAGAACTTCAGTGTCAGCACCAGCAGCTACAACTCCAGTGCCACCTCCAGCACCCACTCCAACAGCTCCAACTACTTCATCAGAAGCCTTCGTCCTTGGAGTTCTATCCACACCTCCTCCCGAAGACCAAGCCTGAGAGACGTATATCACTATGCATTTTCAAACTTTTTGGTAACTTGTTGCCAAAGGGGGAGAAAAATGTATAGATCATAGGCTTCGAGAGAGAGTGTCTTGTTTTTTATCTCTCTTGCTACTTTGGTTGAACTACTTTTATTGTGTGCTTGTGTGAGATACCTTATGTCCTTGTGAGATACTTATATGATCATGTGGTTGATCATATGGTACATTAATGTTTGGTTGAATGATGCTATCCTTTATATTCCATACATGATCATTCACTTGCTTGGTGATGAGTGCATGCTTTTAATTTCTATCATTTTGAGCGCTCCACCAAGATGTATGTGACATGGAAGAGTAACCCATGATCCTAATCGATTGTGCATTTGCATTCAAAAGCAAATTTTAAATAATGCACAAATTTAGGGGGAGCTCTTGCTTATCACATACTTCTCAAAGCGACGATGTGTTTCAATCTTATTATCATTTGTCGAAGCTTTGATCTATATGTTGTCATCAATTACCAAAAAGGGGGAGATTGAAAGTGCAACTATCCCCTGGTGCTTTTGGTAATTCCTAACAACATATAGCTCATTGAGCTAATGCTACTTGAAGATAAATATTTCAGGAAAAGCTCAATGATTGGCATGACATGGATTAGAAAGTGGATCCCTCAAAATGCTAAGGACAAAGGATTGGCTCAACCTCAAAGCTCGGGACTCTACATTTTTTATTTTAAGTGATCCAAGATCACATTGAGTCCATAGGAAAAGCCAATACTATTAAGAGGGGGTGAGGTGTTGCTTAATGAGTTTCTTGCTCAAAGTGCTTAGTGATATGCTCCAAAAACCCTCAACTACTTTCTCACATCCACATATATACCAAA
Source organism: Triticum aestivum (assembly GCF_018294505.1). NCBI lineage: Eukaryota > Viridiplantae > Streptophyta > Magnoliopsida > Poales > Poaceae > Triticum > Triticum aestivum. The sequence continues at coordinate 1,754,510 of NC_057803.1, read as the reverse complement.
CCAAAAGTCAAACTTGGCCCCACCGATTTGATCTATCCGGCGCCACCGAGTTTAGTTGACATAGCCACTGCCACAGACCCTAGTCTTTTCGGTACTACCGATAGGTATCTCAGTCTCACTGGGATGGGATTGCAAACTCTCTGTTTCCCTTCGTAACGTTTCGGTCAAACTGAGATGAGCGATCGGTCCCACCGATATTAAAATGCAAACTCTCTGTTTCCCTCTCGTAACGTTTCAGTACAACCGAGATGAGCGAATCGGTCCCACCGAGTTTTCCTGACCAACTCACTATTTGTCTATTACCAAAATCAGTCCCACCGACTTTGTGTAATCGGTCTCACCGAGATCAGGTTATGCCCTAACCCTAACGAAATCGGTATCACCGAGTTGACATGTCGGTCCCACCAAAAACCCTAACGGTCACATTATGAACTAAATCGGTCTGACCGAGTTGTATGATTCGGTCCCACCAAGTTCGGTGATTTGTGTGTAACGGTTAGATTTTGTGTGGAAGCTATATATACCCCTCCACCCACTCTTCATTATAGGAGAGAGCCATCAGAACATGCCTACACTTCCAACATACATTTTCTGAGAGAGAACCACCTACACTTGTGTTGAGGTCAAGATACTTCATTCCAACCACATAAATCTTGATCTCTAGCCTTCCCAAGTTGCTTTCCACTCAAATCATCTTTCCACCAAATCCTATCCTATGAGAGAGAGAGAGTTGAGTGTTGGGGATACTATCATTTAAAGCACAAGAGCAAGGAGTTCATCATCAACACACCATTTGTTACCTCTTGGAGAGTGGTGTCTCCTAGATTGGCTAGGTGTCACTTGGGAGCCTCCGTCAAGATTGTGGAGGTTAACCAAGGAGTTTGTACGGGCAAGGAAATCGCCTACTTCATGAAGATCTACCCTAGTGAGGCAAGTCCTTTGTGGGCGACGGCCATGGTGGGATAGACAAGGTTGCTTCTTTGTGGACCCTTCGTGGGTGGAGCCCTCCGTGGACGCACGCAACCGTTACCCTTCGTGGGTTGAAGTCTCCATCAACATGGATGTACGATAGCACCACCTATCGGAACCACGCCAAAAATCTCCGTGTCTACATTGCGTTTTCTCCCTCCAAACTCCTCCCTTTACCTTCATATGCAATTGCTTTACATTCCGCTGCTATACTCCTAGAATTGCATGTGTAGGTTGTATGCTTGACTTGTGCTAAGTTGCTAAAATCTGCCAAGAATTAAATTTGGGAAAAGGCTAGATTTTTATTTGGTCAAGTAGTCTAATCACCCCTCTCTAGACATACTTTCGATCCTACACGCGTAAAGGTTCCGACCTGCTGACTGACGTCGCTGAAACCTTTGCCAACCTAAGAAGGTATGATATCAAGCTTAACCTGTCAAATTGTACATTCGAAGTTCCAGGTGGAAAATTACTCGGTTTCCTTGTTTCCGAACGTGGGATCAACGCTAACCCAGAGAAAGTTGGCGCAATACTCCGAATGAAAAGCCTCGTGCGCATACACGATGTTTAGAAGCTTACTGGTTGTTTGGCCGCCTTGAGTCGATTCATTTCTCGTCTCGGTGAAAAGGCATTGCCTCTTTACTGATTGATGAAGAAATCTGATAAGTTCGAGTGGACTCCTGAAGCTGATGCGGCGTTTGCAGAGCTCAAAACCCTGTTTTCCACCCAGCCGGTGCTCGCTGTTCCAATCAGCAAAGAGCCTTTACTGCTTTATATTGCAGCCACTAGACAAGTTGTCAGTACAGTACTCACGATCGAGCGGGAAGAAGAAGGTAAAGCCTATAAGGTTCAACGCCCAGTGTACTATATTTCTGAAGTCTTAACTCCATCCAAGCAGAGATATCCGCATTATCAGAAGCTTGTCTATGGGATTTACTTGACCACGAAGAAAGTTGCACATTATTTCTCAGATCACTCTATCACAGTCATCAGCGATGCTCCATTGTCAGAAATTCTGAACAACAGAGATGCAACTGGTCGAGTGGCAAAATGGGCGATTGAACTCCTTCCGTTGGATATCAAGTTTGAGGCAAAGAAAGCAATCAAGTCCCAAGCAATAGCAGATTTCCTCATCGAGTGGATCGAATAGCAGCAACCGACTCAAGTTCACTCGGAACATTGGACTATGTTCTTTGATGGATCCAACATGTTGAGTGGTTCTGGCGCTGGAGTAGTTCTGGTATCCCTGCGGGGCGACAAACTCAGTTATGTCCTTTAGATTCACTTTGATTCCTCCAACAATGAAGCTGAGTACGAAGCAATATTGTATGGGTTGCGAATGGACATTTCACTCGGCATCCGTCGCCTAATGGTCTACGGCGACTCAGATTTGGTGGTCAACCCAGTGATGAAGGAGTGGGACGTCAGAAGCCCAGCTATGACTGGTTATTGCAATGCAGTGAGAAAGCTAGAAAAGAAGTTTGAAGGGCTAGAGCTCCACCACATTCTCCGACTGAAGAATCAGGCAGCGGATGACCTGGCAAAGATAGGTTCCAAGCGAGATCCCATTCCCAGCAATGTGTTCTTAGAGCATCTTCACACACCATCAGTTCAAGAGGGTCCCCTCATAGAAGAGCCCCCACAACCTAAGAGTTCTACTGATCCGACTGAAGTTGAAATTCCAGCTATGGTCGACTTAATCATGGAATGTTTGGTTGTCATTCCTGACTGGACAGTGCCCTATATCGCATATATTCTCAGGAAAGAGCTTCCAGAAGACTAAGATGAAGCACGACAAATTGTCCGTCGATCCAAAGCCTTCACTATGATAAGTGGTCGACTGTACAGGGAGAGTGCGATGCATTACACCAGAGGAGGGTCGAATGATACTTAATGATATCCACTCGGGGACCTGTGGTCACCATGCGTCCTCTCGGACAATCATGGCCAAAGCATGCCGAGCAGGTTTTTACTGGCCGCGAGCAAATGAAATGGCAAAGGAAATAGTCGACAAGTGTGAGGGGTGCCAGTTCTACTCCAACATGTCTCACAAGCCCGCTTCAGCTTTTAAGACCATTCCACTCGTCTGGTCGTTTGCTGTTTGGGGGTTGGATATGGTTGGACCTTTGAGGACTGTCAGAAGTGGTTTCACCCACCTGCTTGTTGCAGTAGACAAGTTCACTAAATGGATTGAAGCCAAACCCATCAAGAACCTCGATTCGAGAACCGTCGTCAGCTTCGTCGGAGAGTTAACATTCAGATATGGAGTCCCGCACAGCATCATCACAGACAATGGTTCAAACTTTGATTCAGACGAGTTTAGAGCTTTCTGCGCTTCCCAGGGCACCCGGGTCGACTACGCTTCAGTCGCTCACCCTCAGTCGAATGGACAAGCAGAAAGAGCAAATGGTTTGATCTCACAAGGGTTGAAGCCCAGATTGATGCGAGACCTCAAGCATGCAGCTGGAGCCTGGGTAGATGAGTTACCATCAGTACTGTGGGGTCTAAGAACAACGCCAAATCGGTCGACTGGCCGGACTCCCTTCTTCATGGTTTTTGGAGCCGAAGCCGTGCTCCCGACTGATTTACTCCATAATGCCCTGCGAGTGGAGCTCTTCTCAGAAGCAGAAGCAGAGCAAGCCCAGCAGGACCCTATTGATCTTTTGGAAGAAGAAAGAGAGATGGCCCTGATCAGGTCGACCATTTATCAGCAAGACCTTTATCGGTTCCACGCTAGGAACATAAGAGGTCGAGCATTTCATGAAGGGGACTTGGTTCACGGAGTGGACCAGCAACGTCCACACAAGCTTGCTCCTGCCTGGGAAGGTCTCTTCATCATCACCAAAGTGCTCCACAATGGAGCATACCACCTGTACGATGTGGAACACAAGAAAGACGAGCCACGCGCTTGGAACGCGGAGCTTCTCCGCCCTTTTAACACTTAAGCATTCAGACTGTCGAGATGTAATAAGAAGTACCTTTCGGTTTGTTTATCAAAGACATGGTTTTACAGTCTCCTAAATGATTGTTATTACTATTACATGTGTCCAAAATCCCCCAGTGGGTGGCTTAGCAGCGAATCCGATTTGCCTATGTTTCAAAAACAAAATCCTACCAAGTGAAGAGCAAGCCTCTCATTTGAGGGCTTAGCTGCGAATCCGATTCGCCTAAGATTAAAAAAATCCTACCGAGTGGAGAGCAATCCTCCCACTCGGGGCTAACAAAACCTTCGTGAGATCCGTTAGTATAATAAAGCAAATCACCACTTTAAGTACTGTTGTAAACTCATTCATCTTTTATTATTTCATTATACCTATTGTATTCCAACTTTACCATGGCTTATACCCCCTTATAAAATCCATAGATTCATCAAAATAAGCACACAACGCAACGAAAACGGAATCTGTCAAAAACAGAAAAGTCTGTAGTAATCTGGACTCAAAAAAATTAAAAAATTAGGACGATGTAGACAATTTGTATATCAATCTTGTGTAAAAAAATTCAGAAACTTTCATCACTTTTGTGATTTTTCAAAATTCTCCTACTAGACGCAAAAGTTTCTATTTTTCAACAGGATCAAATCAACTATCGCCCAACATAATCTCAAAGGCTTTACTTGGCGCAAACACTAATTAAAACATAAAACGTAATTATAACAGAAGAATAATTGTGTGAGCACACAAGAACAGAAAGAAAAAGGCAAAAATAAAATTTATTCATTGGGTTGCCTCCCAACAAGTGCTATTGTTTTATGACCCTAGGCATAATGCATAGATTTAAGTATTGTCATCTTTGGTTTTTGATCCATAGGTTGCCCTCATGATTGATGCATATGGTGGCTTAATTTTTACTAGATCTGGATCGCGCCCTGGCGCAAGGGTGCCGGTCCCAACGTTTTGATAAAGCTGGTAATGCTAAGTTAGTAAAAATCCAGATTTAACAAAATGAAGAAGAAACATTCAATTGTTATAGAAGCAATACATAGTGGTATCGGCATGATATTGTAAGGCAGAATCGATTTCAGTGTGTTCTGCCACAGCTTATGAATAATACTATAATTTCCAAAAGGTTTGTATCGACAATAACTCTTAGGACCAAGAAGTACAAATGGCATACATCACCATGTTTGTACGGTTATACCAGCAGCAAACTACAGGTAACGAATTTTTATTTGAAAAATCAAGAAAGAAATTATCAAAAGTCAATGTAGAAACAAAATGTGGTATTTCTCATGCAGCCAACAGAAATAGATCAAGACGGGCTAAAGTCTATGGCGACCAATACATTATCTGCCAGAGAATCTTTAACTTCCCTTTGCCAAGAATTGAGCAAGCTCCTCCGCACATGGAATTCTCTAAATGTGCACTATCTTGCCTGCAGGAAGATAATGCAACAAATATGAGCCAAACACCGAGGCTTACTGTTTCTTATCAGAGAAAATTTATATGGTAGTATACATGTTAATTAGCGAGTCTAGTTATAAAAAGGTTGTAAACATACCTCAAGTGCACCTGTGAAGCTCCACTTCAATTGATTTGTTTTCAGACGAGGAATGACAACAGATAGACTCCAAGTGGGTCATGGATTCTCCCACGTATTTCACAATTCGCTTGAAGTACAAATCTTGGTTGAAGACCTTCTCAGCCTGTGAAACAATTCATGAAAATATATCACCAAATATGAAGAGAGAAAAAGCGTAAAGGAGTGGATTTCCATTAGAGTGACAAAGATATAGAGAACACATTTAGAGGTTGTTCGGGAAGAATAGTATTTATTTGTAACATTTTAGTACTGAAGTCATATTTGAACTACAGGGAACTTATCAACAAATGCTCTCCCAAACAGGCCTGTGTTTATAGTCACCTCAGCACAAATTCTGCCCACTGTTGAAATCGTCTCAACTGGGTACAACCCGTAGAGAGCCTCGGAGCCAAGGAGAATGGCATCACTACCCGAACAAAACAATTATGATTCATGTTACAGCTTGTGTAATTTTTGGGTGCAGTAATTAGCAGCTGTACAGGATCACCAAAGTATAAGATATCTGCAAGAGGCAAAAACTAACTATCCCGCACGGCATTTGCCACATCAGTTGCCTCCGCACTGAGTAGGCGGAAACCTACATTGACCTACTCTATGGGAAACTAATAATAATACATAGTGCAGCATTAGACAAGAAAAATGATTAAATCTAGCTAAAAGGGTCATATGATTGCAGCAAGGAGTATCGCATTTGTGAAAAACTATACGACCACGCTTTCAATGGTGGTATTGTAGTTACTACCACATCAAGTTGAATTGTAGCAACCAAATCATATTCATATAAACAAGGTACATGTGGTCAATTTTCTACGGCTATTCCCATGGTTTAGTCCATACAACAAACGAAAAATAACTATTGATCTTAATTTTGCAATCCATACGAATCATTGGTAGAGAAAAGTCACTAAGCCAGAATTGCTACTTACTCAGAGCTGCTAGAAACAAATCATCCAGTTTATGGCTAGAGACCAATAATTATGTTAAACTCCGAAAATCCAACCGCATAAACACTTTATCTGTTATAGAACATCGGTACACGCCTTATTTCTCCATCTATACTCATCAAAACCTCTAAAGAATTAGCTAATAGAAGCAAAAAATGTAATCCCTCATAGCAAGAAAAGGATTGTTGAGATCCAAAACCTTTAAAATTATAATCAGTGGTCGTTGTTGCCGCCCACATAACCACTCAAACCGAAGCATTCGAGATTCATAGCTATGGTTTGAGTACAACTGAAGAATAACAGCACAATAAAATCCACTACAATGTAGAGATATCCCTTTTGGATTCCACTGAAGAATAGGGTTAGCACAAATTAAATGAGCCTAATCAAATCAGATCCTGATTTTCTGAGCTGCAAAAATCCTAAACTAAACTGAATTGAAGATAACACCGTTAAGTCTGACTAATTAGAAAATTGTTCAGAACCAACAAACAATGCTAATTTCACATGCTTGGGAATCGGGACTCACACAGGAAATTAAATTTCACTGAAGAATAGCATTAGCACAGTTTGCGTAACTTAAAAATCAAATTGACCGATCCTGATTTCTAAACAGCAGAAAATCCTGAACTTAACTCAATGGATTAAACACCGTTAAGTCCGAATAACTGTTGAGAACCCAATAATGCAAATTGCTCCTGTTTCTTACTCACACAGGAAACTGGAGGAGACCCCCTTGACGACCTCCCCTCCGTCGTTGGTATAGAGGCGCAACAATGAAAGCCGCAGATTCTAAAGAAGGATTGACTGAGAGTAATGGATCGATCAACGGAGCTAATTAATGGCGCACATGAGGCCGGCAGGGCTTACCGGCCTAGAGGAGAGGGGAACGCAGTTAGGAGCTGGCAACTAAATACATGAGACTTCCAATCACTTCTGAAAGTGGCATAGCAGGTGGACGTCCATGTCGAACGAGGCTTATCAAGGGTGTCCCAATCAATTGCCTCCCCACACGATCAAAGAACACAACCATGGATGAACAGAAAACAATTAAGAGGGAATAATGCATAGTGTGCTTTACCTTCATGAACCGAATGGAAGAAACAATAGCCAATAGTGCACGGAACAGCAAGGTTGCCACCAAAATGGAAGAAACAATCAACAATTAGTATATATATATATATGGTGTATATATATGATCCACTATTGCAGTAACAATCAACATTTACCAAGCGATATCCTAAACAGAGTTGCCAGGTGTATATATATAATCCACTATTGCACTAACAATCCGCATTTACCAAGCGATGTCCTAAACTGAGTTTCCAAGTGTATATATATGACCCACTATTAAAGTAACAATCACAGCAATCCACAACTACAGAACCAAGAAAAATCTTAGTGATCCCTACAGGCATGAATGATTACCATAAAGGGGAACGGGACTGGGAGATACACACATAGAGTGAGAGATGAGATCCTCACAGTAGGACCGCCTTGTTCAGCGACCTGCAGCTCAAGCTTGCCGCTCAGCCGGCGGACACGACACCGAGCTCTCACTGCATCAGCATACAGAGTTTAAAACCAGAGAAAAAAACAATACACACATAGGAATTGACCATAGCAAAACACACGAACTAATTGAACAATCCAAGACTATAAAGGATTCACCAAACATCAGCTTGTTTAGTCATGGAAGGAAACATCGCATTTATATACACGGTAGGAGCAACCTAATTTGAGAAAACATGCATCCATTTAAGCTATCTCTTTTCCAGATTGTATAGGATATTTTAGCTGCTAGTAAAGAATCCTGTGAAATAATACAAAGAGGATATGCTATATCAATGGAGGTAGAAAATTAAGTAAACTGTAAAAGTATACCCATAGTCTCACACCATGATTTATGATTGTATTATTGCCGAACCCAATAAATAGTCTAGGCAGATTCCGTTCAATCTCTACACGGTAGCACACACGCCATAAAGTAAAATCCAGGGAAAACCATGACAGGTATATAATAAATATACATGATATGTAAACTTCAAAACTATATAGCAAATGAGCATACTGCAGAGAGATAAATGCAGATTTGGAAGCAACATATTCATAGAGACACAATTGCAGCAGAACTACGCGTTAGTATATATGATGTCAATTTTATTTAACTTCACAAAAACACAAATTTTATGCCAACTTATACTTCCAATCTAGTTCATGTTTGTGCCACCTTCTCGGACCCCAACGACATTTATCTAACCCAAGAATCAAAAAAGGACCAAAGCTGACCTTTTCAAAGGTATGTGGATTAAAATGTAGGACGGCCCACACAACCCTCCCAATGAGGGCGAGGGGCAAGCCAGCAGGAGACACGGCAGTGACCAGCATGCCAAGTAAATGGGAGGAGAGGCAGTCAGAGAGAGAGAGAGACAACAGACACCGACCTGCAATAGCTTAGAGTTAGACAGTAAATATCATATGTCATTCTGAGGAAATGAAGAAATGAGCAATCAAATAAGGTCCAAAGCTGACCTTCTCAAAGTTATATGGATCCCAATAAAGAACGATCTTATCGTGCCAATTCAGAGCGAGGTGTGAAGAGTCCACATCATCATCGAAATAGAATCTCACCATAGGTGTGTGTCACCATCATAATAAATAAATCCACAACCCAAATGGACCAACAAAGTGCAACTTACTCTTTACCGGCTTAAATTGAGAACCAACAACAAACAATAAAAGATCAAGAACAACTTATATGCAGTGAAGATATGAGAGAAGAAACCTTTACATAAGATGGCTATAAACATTGGAGCATAAATAAGCAACACCTTTCAATACAAATAAAAAGGGTTCAGGGTTCATTGCATAGTGGACTCAGATTAACCTTTCCTCGATCATATAACCTGCCCCCGTCATCTCTTATCACCAGCTCAATCTGTTTATACAGTAGAGCTTCCCTGGTTATCACTCAACAAGAATGACCATCCAAGGACAGCAACAAGCATCACAGGATCAAAAAGGATTCTAGAGACAAGAGGGAGGATCCAACTTGATACCCACAGGTGCCTCGATTGCTCAAAGGCACGCTACTTTCAACCAAGGTAATCATCATCGCCCATTTTGTTGCCATTGGAATTTTATCCGACGGCTCATAACGATCTGGTAAATATCCGACGCCTCACATGAGCCGAGCCTGAGATCCGACGCCCGAAAACACATCAGGAAAACGATCGGACGACCGGAGTGCTCTAATCGCGGAGAACGCTCAGGTTTCGATCCGTTTCATGTTTCTGGAAGAAAGGATTCAGGGTTCATTGCATAGTGGGCTCAGATTCGCCTTTCCTCGATCATATAACCTACCCCCGTCATCTCTTATCACCAGATCAATATGTTCATACAGTATAGCTGCCCTGGTTATCACTCAACAAGAATGACCATCCAAGGACAACAACAAGCATCACAGGATCAAAAAGGATTCTAGAGACAAGAGGAAGGATCCAAATTGATACCCACATGTGCCTCGATTTCTCAAAGGCACACTAATTTCAGCCATGGTAATCATCATCGCCCTAGCACGAACACCACTTGAGCATAAATAAGCAACACCTTTAAAAACAAATAAAAATGGTTCAGGGTTCATTGCATAGTGGGCTCAGATTCACCTTTCCTCGATCATATAACCTACCCACGTCATCTCTTATCACCAGATCAATCTGTTTATACAGTGGAGCTGCCCTAGTTATCACTCAACAAGAATGACCATCCAAGGACAACAACAAGTATCACAGGATCAAAAAGGATTCTAGAGACAAGAGGGAGGATCCAACTTGATACCCACAGGTGCCTCGACTGCTCAAAGGCACACTTATTTTAGCCACGATTAATCATCATCGCCCTAGCACGAACGCCACTGATCAATCTAGCAAATCCAGGAGCATAGCTATAGGACCAGGGCATCCACATGTAAACCAGAGCATCAAATGAGCTCCTATGATAGCAACTAAACATGAAAAGCAGCCTGCAAACCCTAAGATAGCATGGATCCACAACTACAGAGCTCAGGTAGGAACCGATGCATGAGTAGGGCATAGAGCATCAACCAGACGAGCACCACATCAATATTGCCATGACCATGTCCCATACAGTAGCCGAAGCAGAGGAGCAGAAGGAAGATGGAGCTCACCGAGGGAGGTTATAGCCAAGGCAGTACTCAGTGCGCGCCGGGGTTGCGCCTGAACGCCGTCCAACCGGCGAGGAACCGCGTCGGAGTTGCGCCTTGCACCGTCCCGCCGACGAGCACGAACGCATCAAACAACCAAGTGACTCTGTGCACGGAATACATGTCAAACAATATAAACAATCAGATATGCCATCACAACAGGCGAATAAACATCTAGTAAAAACAGAACAATGTAAGATCCACACTCACCTAAGATGAACCGGGGCATGCCTATATGTGCTCCATTCAAATGCTTAACGCTACACAGATCAAGATGGAAAGGAACAAATCAGGTAGAAATCAACTCACCCACATCAACAATATAAGAAACAAACAAAAGATATTTTCCCCCGATAACACGAACCTGCAGCCACAGCACAAAAAGCCTCCTGGAAGTTGAATTTGGCATCGACCTGGACTGCGAGCTATGAGAAGGGCTGCTCGGAGATCACGTCTCCTCAGCGACATATACCATCTTAGGGAGTCTAAACACCTCTCTCCAGTTCATAGCTGACACCACTACGAACAAAAGGGAAAGGTTTCGATGAGTACAAGTAAAGGAAGAAAAGGCCAACAACAATTAAGTAAGTGAATAGTTGCCATACTTTGAGGATACTCTTATCAGAAAAAATGAAGGTAAATATGTAAATAAAAGTTTCAGACCTATCGTCTGTGCAATTATCAGAGTTGTTATTTTTAGTAAGCATAGTATCATTGGTCTCAAATTTGCATATCTGCTTTTGCAGCTGTATCGACCACAAAACAACGATCCAAAAATTTACCATTAAAGACATTCCACATCACACGTCCATAAATCATGAATCGCATAAAAGAACGAAAAAGACGGGAGGGAGGTGGTATACCTGAATTGGAAAGGTTTCCGGCAAGGAAGTACAACTCTGTACAACGACAGCTACACCATTGGGATAGCCGTGCTTGACACAAAACAGGCTCATGTCACATAATTGAGCGCCATGGAGAGGAGAGGTGGCCAGTAGTACGACAATGAGAGAACACCTACAACAATCGGCGAGTGAGCATAGGCCTAAAATTCATCTAGTTGCATTCTGCAAGACCTAGGTTGTTATTTGAAACTCATAAAGTGATAGGCTGACAAATAGATGATCTATGAAGAGCAAGAGTGTGTAGAAAGCATCTGATCTATACATATAGAAAAAGCACCTACAAACCGGCGCCATGTCAAATTTTAAACTTGTTCAGAATAAGAATTCATGTGCCTAACAAAAAGATGCCATCCCATAGCAAAGCTTTTCTCTTCTCCTCTCTGTTACATTGAGTAGTTGCATTAGCTTCTCATATAATTATTTCTACTATATGAAGAGAAGCACTATTTTAATAGATATGTTTGACAGAATTGGCAATAATTCTTTCAACTCAAGACATAAAATAGACAAGCCTTCCAGTATGGGGACTGGTATTTCCTGGCTGCAAGTATTTAGAACCATTGACAGAACTGCTAGTCTATTTAGTCACATAAATCAGCACATATTTAAACAACATATCTAGATTTAGGAACACTACAAACACACGAAGCATAGACCGATGATATCTAATAATCTGTAAATCATACTTGCTATGGTGTTATCTTTAAGAGATGCATGTGATCTGATTGAGAAAAACACCTTGTGTGGCCATTCTGCTTGTGTGACCACCCCTGCTCCTCACTAATGCAAACATCAATTTAACCATAATTGCAATTCAATATTTGGAAACTCAGATCATCACACCCTTGCCTCGGTTATTGTTGAATCATAGGAGCACAGTAGAAAGAAACAATAAATAAAACAAGCAAAGGAACAAAATAACCAACATTCCATGCACAAAGGTGAAAGGACCAGCAATCATAGGCCCTACAAAGATCCGGACAAGGAACAAAAGGCATATATGAAACGACAAACATCCAATGCACAAAGACAAAAATACTTTTGGCCTTTAACAGAAAGGACATGATCTACAAGCAGAACAGAGCGAGGCAAAAAATGCATACTGCCATATAATCCTACACCTAGGTCTGGAAAGAATAGGAGGGGAAAGGAGGAGAAGAGGGGTTGACCCGTAGATTCGTGAACGAAGATGGACGAGGCTGCTAATAGATGATGTGCACGCACAGATCGAAGGAGTCACTGACCAGGGGATTGACCAGAAGGCCATGAACCGTGGACCAATCTGGATGAAAAAAAAGATGAAAAAGATAAAGATTAGCAGCAGCCAATAACCAAAGCGGAACAAAATAGTGACATACCTACGGATCGACAAGTGCAGCAGAGGTGGAGCACCATGGTGCGGTGTGCTTGCGGCCCGAGCTACGGCGCAGCCGCGGCGCCGAGTGGCTGTGGCAGCCTGTGCTCGGAAAGCAGAGCAACAAACGAGGACCGAGGACGAGGGGCACCCCTGGCACGAGAAAGGGACCGCGCTGCTCGGATCAAGCACTGGCGCATCTCTACAGCTCGAGGCCGGTGACGGGAAGTGCGAGAGGAGATAGGGCGGCGATGGCATGAGAGAGGCAGCAGGGAAACGAGCGCATGAGAGGAGGGGCTAGGAGATCGAGCACGGGCTCGAGTGGACGGCAGGAATCCACCGCCGCCACGGACGCCATCGCCGGCGTCGCTGATCCGTCGCCGGCGCCGCTGATCCGCCGCCCTCCTTCGTGGCCGTTGCCGCCGTCGCCGTGGTTGGTGGGAGCCGCTTAGGCGTGCGGGGCCACGCGGTGGCGTGTTGGGGAAGGAAGAACGCGGGCGCGGGAGCCGCCATCGTCGTCGCCGGATGAGGAGCGAGCGAGGGAGGAGGGAGGCAGCTGCGTGGGAGGGAGGGAGGGAGGGAGGGAGGCGGCTGCAGGAGCGAGCAAGGGAGGAGGCGGCTAGGTCTCCGCCAGAGCGCCCCCCTTTTATACCCCCCCCCTAGGCGAAATGACCGAAATGCCCCGGTGGGGGCACGGTATTTACATTTTGTTGCCATTACTATTCATTCCAGCAGTGTCAATCCCAGATCCAACGGCTCAGGCTTCTCCAGATCTCGATCGGACGGACGAGAACGCATCAAGAGAAACGATCCAACGGCCGAGAATCACCGAACTCTGTGAAGCCTTGTAGGAACATCCTTCTCTTATCTCTTGATTCTAGGAAAGTATTCCATGCACTTTCTTAATAGAAACTGAAACTTAATATTACCTCTTTCATATCAATCACGACACCTATAGTTTGTAAAAACGGTCTATCAAGTATAATTGGACAAGACGGATTGCAATCAATATCAAGAACAATAAAATATATAGGCACATAGTTTCTATTTGCAAGAATAAAAACATAATCCATCCCTCCCATAGGTTTTTTAATGGGTCCAAATACTTTGATCCATACCAAATCCTTGCAAAGGTGGGTGGGGTATCTTACCGTTTGTGGCTTCCTCCCTGAAGCAAGATACACCCTGTTATATCCATGTTTCGCTGCTCAAACTAGCCCAAGCTCCTGATCAAGACGAAGCTACTGCCTACGTTCTCCAGTACATTCCTTTGGCGATTCATGCTTCTCGTCCGGTTCAAGTCTTGCAATCCAGGTTTGTGCAATTCGGTGGAAGAGTTCTGCTGGAAATGGCACCATCTTGAGAGCAAATTGTTTTTTAAAGGGAGGGGCATGCAACTACCGTGGACCTATGTGGGCCGTTGTGGATGGGCTTCCAGTGATCGCTGGGACACACAGCCTGCCCCAGGATTGTTCACCTGACGATCCAAACTGTTGGCGTCTTTATTTCTCAAAAAAAAAAAAACTGTTGGCGTCTTTATTCCAACTCCGGGTATCCCCTTGTCACTCGTCCAAGCACTGAACTCTGGCGTTTCAGACCGTGCAGAATTGGGAGTCCTGTTTCGGGAGGCTAGGAGCAAATGCATGTACCGTCTTGGTGCCTTTGAGTTTGGTTTCTGCCATGGAGGCTGTAATTCTGTAGCGCATGCTTTAGCGCAGTTTGGTTAATATGCGGCTGTGTCATCGACTGTCTGGATGGAACACATGCCTAACTTTGTAAATGTTTTGGTTGCGAGCGACTCTGCTGCGTCAGTGCGTCAAAAAAAAATCGGGGTATCTCCCCTTCTTCCTCCCCACGTCTCTCGCTTATGTGTTGGAGATCCAAACCCTAGCGTAACGCCAGGGAGTGCTGCTGATCGGTAGCTATCGAGAATTTCTTATCTACATGCTGATTTCCGTGTGTTCATCATGTTCAGTTTCAGATATACACTAACCTGCTGCTCTCTATAAGCCCGCATATGATGGAAACGGCATCAAGATCCCTAAGCTAGTTTTACCATCATTTTCCATAGCAAAACTCCACATCATCCCAGTTAATTCTCTGTGCTACTACAGGGTAAGAGGTGAGCAATCAACCCAGTGACACAGAAGGTTCCTGATGAGAATCCGAGAAGACGCCTGCGTAGTCCCTGTCCCGGAAGTCAGCAAGAATAACCAGGATGCTACCTTCTCGCAGCACAGGTAGGCCGGCGTTCCCGATCACCCATGTTGACCAGCTAGCGTGCGTCCGACGCATGCAGACCAACCCTACGATCTACTGCTAGCTACTATCAGTGTCGTCGATCAGTGTGTTTAGGTAGTGCCTAGAGCTAGCTAGATCCATCGGTGCAATTCTGCACCAGGCCCCTCGACACCACCCATTGCCGCCGAGCTACAAGTGTCCCAATGGCAACTCTGCACGCCAATTTTTCCTTTCTCAGAATCTTGAGCGCTTGATGGCTAGCTAGCTTCACCGGTTGGTTACCCTGAAGCATCCGCAGGTCCGATGCGTGTGTGACACGTCGAAAGTTTTGTCACTCGATCGGCTGCTAGGCACAACAGAGTGAGCCTTGGCCATCCATCGATCGTTGCCACTTGATGGCCAGCTCCATGCATGCCTTTGCCTGTATTTATGGATAAAAAGCATGGAGTCACTAGTCCATCGAGGTCGACGTCACTTTGCGAGGCGGATGGCGTTCGGCGAACGGGATCATGCAGCAGCATCCTATCTCTGGTCATGA
Organism: Triticum aestivum; assembly: GCF_018294505.1. Taxonomy (NCBI): domain Eukaryota; kingdom Viridiplantae; phylum Streptophyta; class Magnoliopsida; order Poales; family Poaceae; genus Triticum; species Triticum aestivum. The sequence continues at coordinate 1,738,795 of NC_057803.1, read as the reverse complement.
CTATGAGGATGTCTCGTGGGGCGACTTGGTGCGTTCCATATTGTTGATAGGTGCGCCCTGACCTCCGCTCTTTTCTGCAAAACGAAGACACTAGATGCCGGTCTGTACGCCGTATTGTCAAATTCCTCTTTCCTTTGCGCTTCAAGGCATGCATGCATGTATGCAGCATCGATTCCATTGCATTGGTGCTGTGGTGCATGAGATGAGATGACGGGCCGAGAAAGCGAGACGACGAGCATCATGCCAACATGCGCATGCATGCTCGATGCCTCAGCGCGCGCGCATGCATGGCGATGGCGCCGAAACGAAAGCATGCGACGAATCAGGAGCAGCCAGAACCCTGCAGAATGAGATGTGCTTGCCGATCGTCTAGGTGAAGAGAAGCAGAACGTACACAGACAGACTGACTGACTGAATGACTGACAGACACCCACATCCGTATCGCCTTGCCGCGCTGGCCTCCGCTCCTCATCGGCGAACGGCCCAGCAGCACCTCCGCGCCGCCTCGCCAGCCCGCCCTCGACTGCGTCGGCTCCGGTTTCTTCGACTCGGTGAACTAATGTTTTTCTATAAAAAAAATGCGTGAACTAATGTTTTTCCAGTCGGTCGAGTCTACAGCTCCCCGCAAACTTTTTGGCCCATAGCGATTTCTCGGCCAGTATTTAGTCATTTTCTTCTTCCCCAGTTTGGTTGGTTTTAGACTGAGATGTGGTGTTCTAGCTAGGTTTTCGGCCCATGGTGACTTTTCCTTCAGGCCATGAGTTTTCACAATTGCATAAAAAAAAAATTCCCTCTCGCTAGGGTTCTCGTCCTCTCGGCGGCGCTTCTGCCGCTGTTGAGATCTTCTTCCCTGATCCCGTCCTGTGTCGCCTCTTCCTGCTCGGGTCGATTACGGGCGATCTGTGCATCACTACCTGATCTTGGCGGGGGAAGGCAGTCCAGCGGGGGTCTAGGGTTAGGTCAAGGCCCGGTGAGAAAGTTTCTTCGGGCGAGGGAATAAAGATGGCGGCAAAAGCTTCTGGATCGGGAGACCAAGAGGATCTGGAGGCAATGATGAGGGAGTTGGGCCTCTCGGAGGAGGACCTAGATGATGTGGTGGTAGATCAAAAAACTCTACAGCCACAAGCTACGAGGTGGATGGCGATTGCTAGGGTTCACACGGAAAAAACCTATAGTCAGTCTTGGCTTTACAAGAACATGAGATCAGCATGGGATCTGGCGCAGAGGGTCAATATACGTCCCCTTGAGGACAATCTCTACACTCTGCAATTCTCGTGCCTTGGAGACTGGGAAAGAGTGATGCTGGAAGGTCCATGGAACTTTTGAGGTGATGCGGTGATCTTGGCAGAGTATGATGGCTTCACTAAGCCATCATCTATCAGACTGGACCTGCTGGAGATATGGGCACAAATACATGATTTTCCAGATGGCTATGTCTCACAGATACCTTCCTTGGCGGCGAAGTTGGGCGAGCTAGTCTATGCCGAAACAGCTTCCCATGATTTTGAAGGAAACTTCTTTAGGGTCCGTGTAAAGGTGGATGTCACCAAGCCACTGAGGAACGCCGTATCGCTTAAGATCGGTGAGAAGCGACTGATTTTTAGGGTCAAACATGAGAGGTTGCCCAACTGGTGTGCAGTTTGTGGAAAGCTAGGTCATCAGTTTAAGGAACATGGGGACGGCATCCACCCTCCTGCAGTGCTGGTATTCAAGAATTTGAAGGCCACGTGGTTCAGAGGTGCAGGATCGGTTCCGGGCGAGGCGAAGAGTAAAACCAAGCCAACTGCACGCAAGGCTCCAACAAAGACTGGGCAGTATTCTGGGGGTAGCGGTGGTCATGATGCTGACATGGAGGAGGCGGAAGGAAACAGGAAACGAACCCAGGTGACCAACACGGGTGGTGGAGGGAGGGGCGGAGTGCTGGCTCTGCCTCCGCGCAGGTACCGTTGAGTCCGCCGCCAAAACAAGACCCGAAGCGGACCAAATTTGATCAAACACTGGAGAAGTTCAACCAGGGAAAGGGCAACAGTGACAGGATCGACAACACATCAAATGCATCATCGGCGGACTCCCAGGCGGAGTTCCGCCGGGCACAATGAGTATCCTTAGCTGGAACTGCCGCGGCGCGGGCAACGCCGCGACAGTTCAGGAAATCCGCGAGCTAGTGCGGAAATTTGCCCCCACCCTTCTTTGTATTGTTGAAACTCAAATTGATAGAGTTGGGGTGGAACATCTAGCAAGTTCGTTTGGCTTCGATAACGCTTTTGCTATAAGCAGTCAGGGCCGTAGTGGGGGCCTTGGAATTTTTTGGAATAATCCAATAAAAGTCGAGATTTTGGGGTACTCTGTGTATCACGTAGATTGTAAAATTGATGAGCCGGGGACTGATTCTTGGAGAGCTACTTGTTTTTATGGAGAAGCACAAACACATATACGCCATCAAACTTGGGACACAATGAAAGGCATTGCAAGTTTGAGCGAGCTCCCTTGGGTATGCTTCGGGGATTTCAATGAGGTGCTACGTCCGGAAGAACAAGAAGGTATTGGAGAACGTAGTAATGCCCAAATACAGGGATTCCGCGAGGCGGTTGATGTCTGCATGTTGGAGGATTTGGGCTATCAAGGAAATTTTTGGACGTTTGAGAAAAAGGTCACGGGAGGGAGTTTCACTCGGGTCCGTCTCGACCGGGCGTTGGCATCGGTTGATTGGATTTCGAGGTTTCCCGCAGCATCAGTTAAGCACCTCACAGCCGCTTCATCAGACCATGTCCCGATTCTCATCAGTATGACCGAGGAGCAGGTGCATCCGACCCCAAAACCACCATTACGATATGAGGTGATGTGGGAGATTCATGAGTCGTGGAAGGAAACAATGCAACAGTGTTGGGGAGGAGCTGCACCTGCGCTGAGTCTTGTAGAATTACAGGACAAACTTAAGAAGGTTGCATCCAACCTCGGCAAATGGAATAGATATACATTTGGCAGCGTTGGGAAGGAGATCAAGTGGTTGACGGCCGAACTTGAACGGCTCCGAAGCGAACCAGGTAGAACAGGACCGTCACACTTGGAGATCAAGCTTAATGATAAGCTGGTAGAGCTCTACCACCGAGAGGAGTTAATTGTTGGGGAACGTAGAATTTCAAAAAAATTCCTACGCACACGCAAGATCATGGTGATGCATAGCAACGAGAGGGGAGAGTGTGATCTACGTACCCTTGTAGACCGACAGCGGAAGCGTTAGCACAACGCGGTTGATGTAGTCGTACGTCTTCACGGCCCAACCGATCAAGCACCAAAACTACGGCACCTCCGAGTTCTAGCACACGTTCAGCTCGATGACGATCCCCGGACTCCGATCCAGCAAAGTGTCGGGGAAGAGTTCCGTCAGCACGACGGCATGGTGACGATCTTGATGTACTACCGTCGCAGGGCTTCGCCTAAGCACCGCTACAATATTATCGAGGATTATGGTGGAAGGGGGCACCGCACACGGCTAAGAATATGATCACGTTGATCAACTTGTGTATCTAGGGGTGCCCCCTGCCCCCGTATATAAAGGATCAAGGGGAGGAGGCTGGCCGGCCCCTATGGCGCGCCAAGGAGGAGTCCTCCTCCTAGTAGGAGTAGGACTCCTACTAGGAGGGGGAAAGAAGTGGGGAGGGAGAAGGAAAGGGGGGCGCCGCCCCCCCCCCCCTCTCCTAGTCCAATTCGGACCAGGGGGGAGGAGGCACGCGGCCCACCTTTGGCTGCCCCTCTCTCTCTCCACTAAGGCCCATATGGCCCATTACTTCTCCCGGGGGGGTTCCGATAACCCTCCGGCTCTCCGGTTTTCTCCGAAATCACCCGGATCACTTGGAACCTTTCCGATGTCCGAATATAGTCGTCCAATATATCGATCTTTATGTCTCGACCATTTCGAAACTCCTCGTCATGTCCCCGATCTCATTCGGGACTCCAAACTCCTTCGGTACATCAAAACTCATAAACTCATAATATAACTGTCATCGAAACCTTAAGCGTGCGGACCCTACGGGTTCGAGAACAATGTAGACATGACTGAGACACGTCTCCGATCAATAACCAATAGTGGAACCTGGATGCTCATATTGGCTCTCACATATTCTACGAAGATCTTTATCGGTCAGACCGCATAACAACATACGTTGTTCCCTTTGTCATCGGTATGTTACTTGCCCGAGATTCGATCGTCGGTATCTCAATACCTAGTTCAATCTCGTTACCGGCAAGTCTCTTTACTCGTTTCATAATACATCATCTCACAACTAACTCATTAGTTGCAATGCTTGCAAGGCTTATGTGATGTGCATTACCGAGAGGGCCCAGAGATACCTCTCCGACAATCGGAGTGACAAATCCTAATCTTGAAATATGCCAACCCAACATGTACCTTTGGAGACACTTGTAGAGCTCCTTTATAATCACCCAGTTACATTGTGACGTTTGGTAGCACACAAAGTGTTCCTCCGGTAAACGGGAGTTGCATAATCTCATAGTCATAGGAACATGTATAAGTCATGAAGAAAGCAATAGCAACATACTAAACGATCGGGTGCTAAGCTAACAGAATGGGTCAAGTCAATCACATCATTCTCCTAATGATGTGATCCCGTTAATCAAATAACAACTCTTTGTCTATGGTTAGGAAACATAACCATCTTTGATTAATGAGCTAGTCAAGTAGAGGCATACTAGTGACACTCTGTTTGTCTATGTATTCACACATGTATTATGTTTCCGGTTAATACAATTCTAGCATGAATAAGAAACATTTATCATGAAATAAGGAAATAAATAATAACTTTATTATTGCCTCTAGGGCATATTTCCTTCAGTCTCCCACATGCACTAGAGTCAATAATCTAGTTCACATCGCCATGTGATTTAACAGCAATAGTTCACATCACCATGTGATTAACACCCATAGTTCACATCGATATGTCATCAACACCCAAAGGGTTTACTAGAGTCAGTAATCTAGTTCACATCGCTATGTGATTCACACCCAAAGAGTACTAAGGTGTGATCATGTTTTGCTTGTGAGATAACTTTAGTCAACGGGTCTGTTATATTCAGAGCCGTAAGTATTTTGCAAATATCTATGTCAACAATGCTCTGCACGAAGCTACTCTAGCTAATTGCTCCCACTTTTAATATGTATCTAGATCGAGACTTAGAGTCATCCAGATCGGTGTCAAAAATTTGTATCGACGTAACCCTTTACGATGAACCTTTTTGTTACCTCCATAATCGAGAAACATATCCTTATTTCACTAAGGATAATTTTGACCAATGTCCAGTGATCTACTCCTAGATCACTATTGTACTCCCTTGCCAAACTCAGGGCAGGGTATACAATAGGTCTGGTACACAGCATGGCATACTTTATAGAACCTATGGCTGAGGCATAGGGAATGACTTTCATTCTCTTTCTATCTTCTGCCGTGGTCGGGCTTTGAGTCTTACTCAATTTCATACCTTGTAACACAGCCAAGAACTCTTTCTTTGACTGTTCCATTTTTGAACTACTTCAAAATATTGTCAAGGTATGTACTCATTGAAAAAACTTATCAAGTGTCTTGATCTATCTCTATAGATTTTGATGCTTACTATGTAAGCAGCTTCACCGAGGTCTTTCTTTGAAAAACTTCTTTAAAAACACTCCTTTATGCTTTGCAGAATAATTCTACATTATTTCCGATCAACAATATGTCATTCACATATACTTATCAGAATAGTGCTCCCACTCACTTTCTTGTAAATACAGGCTTCACCGCAAGTCTGTATAAAACTATATGCTTTGATCATACTATCAAAGCGTTTATTCCAACTCCGAGAGGCTTGCACCAGTCCATAAATGGATCGCTGGAGCTTGCACACTTTGTTAGCTCCTTTTGGATCGACAAAACCTTCCGGCTGCATCATATACAACTCTTCTTCCAGGAATCCATTCAGGAATGCAGTTTTGACATCCATTTGCTGGATTTCATAAAATGCGGCAATTGCTAACATGATTCGGATAGACTTAAGCATAGATACGAGTGAGAAACTCTCATCATAGTCAACACCTTGAACTTGTCGAAAACCTTTTTGCGACAATTCTAGCTTTGTAGATAGTAACACTACTATCGGCGTCCGTCTTCCTCTTGAAGATCCATTTAATCTCAATGGCTCGCCGATCATTGGGCAAGTTAATCAAAGTCCATACTTTGTTCTCATACATGGATCTCATCTCAGATTTCATGGCCTCAAGCCATTTCACGGAATCTAGGCTCATCATCGCTTCCTCATAGTTTGCAAGTTCGTCATGGTCTAGTAACATGACTTCCAGAACAGGATTACCGTACCACTTTGGTGCGGATCTCACTCTGGTTTACCTACGAGATTCGGTATTAACTTGATCTGAAGTTACATGATCATCATGATTAGTCTTCCTCACTAATTGGTGTAGTAGTCACAGGAACAGATTTCTTGTGATGAACTACTTTTCAATAAGGGAGAAGGTACAATTACCTTATCAAGTTCTACTTTCCTCCCATTCACTTCTTTCAAGAGAAACTCCTTCTCTAGAAAGGAACCATTCTTAGCAACGAATGTCTTGCCTTCGGATCTGTGATAGAAGGTGTACCCAATAGTCTCCTTTGGGTATCCTATGAAGACATATTTCTCCGATTTGGGTTTGAGCTTATCAGGATGAAACTTTTTCATATAAGCATCACAATCCCAGACTTTAAGAAACAACAACTTTGGTTTCTTGCCAAACCACAGTTCAGATTGTGTCGTCTCAATGGACTTAGATGGTGCCCTTTTAAACGTGAATGCAGCTGTCTTTAATGCATAACCCCAAAAGGATAGTGGTAGATCGGTAAGAGACATCATAGATCGCACCATATCGAATAAAGTACCGTTATGATGTTCGGACACACCATTATGCTGTGGTGTTCCAGGTGGCGTGAGTAGTGAAACTATTTCACATTGTTTTTACTGAAGGCCAGACTCGTAACTCAAATATTTTACCTCTGCGATCATATCGTAGAAACTTTTATTTTCTTGTTACGATGATTCTCCACTTCACTCTGAAATTCTTTGAACTTTTCAAATATTTCAGACTTGTGTTTCATTAAGTAGATATACCCATATCTGCTCAAATCATCTGTGAAGGTCAGAAAATAATGATACCCGCCACGAGCCTTAATACTCATCGGATCTCATACATCAGTATGTATTATTTCCAATAAGTCAGTTGCTCGCTCCATAGTTCTGGAGAATGGCGTTTTAGTCATCTTGCCCATGAGGCATGGTTCGCAAGCATCAACTGATTCATAATCAAGTGATTCCAAATATCCATTAGCATGGAGTTTCTTCATGCGCTTTACACCAATATGACCTAAACGGCAGTGCCACAAATAAGTTGCACTATCATTATTAACTTTGCATCTTTTGGTTTCAATATTATGATTATGTGTATCACTACGATCGAGATCCAACGAACTATTTTCATTGGGTGTGTAACCATATAAGGTTTTATTCATGTAAACAGAACAACAATTTATTCTCTTACTTAAATGAATAAACGTATTACAATAAACATGATCAAATCATATTCATGCTCAATGCAAACACCAAATAACACTTATTCAGGTTCAACACTAATCCCGAAAGTATAGGGAGTGTGCGATGATGATCATATCAATCTTGGAACCACTTCCAACACACATCGTCACTTCACCCTTAACTAGTCTCTGTTTATTCTGCAACTCCCGTTACGAGTTACTAATCTTAGCAACTGAACTAGTATCAAATACTGAGGGGTTGCTATAAACACTAGTAAAGTACACATCAATAACATGTATATCAAATATACTTATGTTCACTTTGCCATCCTTCTTATCCGCCAATCACTTGGGGTAGTTCCGCTTCCAGTGACCAGTCCCTTTGCAGTAGAAGCACTTAGTCTCAGGCTTAGGACCAGACTTGGGCTTCTTCACTTGAGCAGCAACTTGCTTGTTGTTCTTCTTGAAGTTCCCCTTTTCCCTTTGCCCTTTTCTTGAAACTAGTGGTCTTGTCTACCATCAACACTTGATGTTTTTCTCGATTTCTACCTTCGTCAATTTCAGCATTACGAAGAGCTTGGGAATCATTTCCGTTATCCCTTGCATATCATAGTTCATCACGTAGTTCTACTAACTTGATGATGGTGACTAGAGAATTCTGTCAATCACTATCTTATCTGGAAGATTAACTCCCACTTGATTCAAGTGATTGTAGTAATCAGACAATCTGAGCACATGCTCACTAGTTGAGCGATTCTCCTCCATCTTTTAGCTATAGAACTTGTTGGAGACTTCATATCTCTCAACTCGGGTATTTGCTTGAAATATTATATTCTAGAGTCCGCATGCAACACACACATTCATTAACTCGTTCCTGAGCGATCTTCAAGTGATCAAGAACGCGTCTAATACTGTTGTGCAGGCCAGAACGGCACGACCAACTCATTGGTTACAGCCGCCGTGGGGCACATCTAAAATTAATGTAGATGCAGCCTGCATGGAGAGTTCAAGTGTTGGTGCGGTTGCAGCGGTGTGCAGAAGCAGGGAGGGTATTTTTCTCGGTGTGTCCACTGTCGTGTTCAAGGGCATCTCTGACCCTACGACACTGGAAGCAATGGGAGTCAGGGAATCGATGGCACTAGCAAAGGATCTCCAGTTACAAGCGATTCATGTGGCGACGGATTGCATGGAAGTGGTGAACGATATCAAGCAGAAGAGTAACCCGGTCTATGGGGCCATAATACATGAGATCATAGAGTACTCTAGTACCTTTAATTCTTACACTTTTGTTCATGAGTTTAGGAGCTCGAATGTCGAGGCTCACAATCTAGCGAAGCATGCTTTGGGACTGGGGTTTGGTCGCCATGTCTGGTTAGGCCACCCCGGTGATCTTACTTTCGTCCCTGTAAACATTGTGACGGTCTAATAAAAGCTTCGCTTGATTGTCTCAAAAAAAATGAGTTTTCACAATTTCCACTTTTTTAAAAACATCCCAACACCCCTCTATTAAGTAGTAGTGAGCAAAGTAGCATCGCTTATACAAAGCATAGGGGTGATGGCTCTAGGAGGTCCATCAAACTAAGTACTATGTGAAGAAAATTTAGCAATTCTAGCTAATTCATGAGCTGCGCTATTCCCTTCTCTATGAGGGCATGTACAATGGTGGCATACAGTTGCCCCATGACAAAAAGGAGCTTCACGCATCTATATTGATATTTTTTCCCAATGCAATATATTCTTAGTGGGCATGGTTAAAGAATATAAAGTAGACTCTCACTACACATGCATCTCTACTCTTCATTTTAACTTTACCAACTTTATGCACGGACCATTTTTTTTTCAAGCACCCGTCTTCTGGAGAGGATCCCGCTTCCCTATCCGAATCTACTTTTTCTGACATCTGATCCTACATAGCATGTGAGGCATCACCCTGGGGCTATGCATTGGTCATGCTCTGACAATGCTCAAAACGAACATGAGAGAAATCCCTAGCCATATGATAACAATCATCAATAATGGCGGTGCATGGATTACGGGCTTAAGCCATAGGCACAGCATATGGTCTTTTCTCGCAAACAAACAATTTTTTCGAACCGGGCAGGAGATCTTGAACTTTCGGCAAAGTTTTTTTTAAACGGAGGCAAAAGATTTGCCTCATCCATTAAATAAGGAAGAATAGAGTTAAGAGTTTTACAACACACTCATATACACGGCATGACAATTACTCACGCAAAATTATATGCCCTAGTCTTTTCGCACCCGCGGTGACCCAAAGCTTGGCCTCCTCCAAGAAGGTGCGAAGTAGGATTGGTGGTGGTGCAGATTTGTGGCGGAAAACCCCGAGCATTCCTCTCATTCCAAATGGTCCAAGTGACAAGCATGGTGAGGGAGGCCATAGCATGCCGGTTGGGGTTACGGTTGTCAGTTCTTCTGTCCCACCACTCGTAAACGGATGTGTGAAGGTGCCAGTCGGATGTGTCCAAGTGTGCAAGGCCAAGCTTCGTGATGACAGATCTCCATAGCCTAATTGTGTACCGACATTTGAAGAAAAGGTGTGCATCCGTCTCTTGTTCCCTCTTGCATAGAGGGCACAATACACAATTTGGCCAACCGCGCTTCGCCAAACGATCGGCGGTCCAAATCCTGTCTTTGCAGAGCTAGCCATGTAAAGAATTTGACTTTTGGAGGAGCCCACATTTTCCAAACCATGCGATCCATGGGAGAAAGGGTTAGGCCAAGGAATTGGGCCTTGTACGCAGTGGCCGCCGAGTATATCTCATCGTTCGAGTGCTTCCAAATAATATCATCCTCGCGATGCTCATCAAGGTGGAAGTCATGAACAAGCAACCAAAGAGTGAAGAATTCTGAGACGTGGCAGCAGATGCGACAGAGTTGTGGTTTATTTTGAGGATCCACGCGTTCCCTTTAAGAGCCTCACGCACCTTCCAGTTCTTTCTTCGCAAGGCCTCGAAAATTCAGGGAGCAATATCTTTTGGCTTGCGCCCAAGCAGTCAGGGGGGTCCCAAAACGGTGTTTTGGCGCCGTCACCAACGGTAATAGTAGTTGAGGCGTAGAAGAACTCAAAATCCTCCTTGATGCAAGGGTTGCCAAAGCCCACCCACAATTTGTGTGGCTCCTTTCATTCATACCAGAGTCACCGGAGGCGTTGTGCATGTGCAAACTTTTCGGTGTTTAACACACCTATGCTACCTCAAAATTTCCCACTTTCTTTTCATGTCATGTCACGTCCGGGTCTTACTGAACTGTTAGCCCATGAAATATGGCATTTTCGTTAACACAAGTAATTGTTCCGGTGAATTTTTTGCACCGGGTCTTCCCCCTACCAACACACCATCGTATCTACGGCACACATGCTGACAAGCACACGCCAGCTTTTTCGCAGATTCTGAAGAGAGGCCGGATACGCATCCCCGCCGTGGCTCCATCCCATCCCGTACTCCCGTATCATCTTCTTTCGCCATGGCGCATCATTGCAATGATAAAAAGAGTGGACGCCACCAGCCGTGCCCGTGCGTACCCTCAATCTCATCCGCCACAGTGGCGCGGCAGCACTCTCCCTCTCATTCTTTTGGCATGAGGATCCTCTACCGTTCGGCAGCCTGCCGTTCTACCACTGACATGTAAGCCTGTGGAAAACCTGACCCACATGTCAGCGGCCCAACGTCACCTAGCGCACGGCAGAGGAGCCGTGTCCATTCTTTTGATGCAACGACGCACTCTCCTCTGCCAAAGATGAGGAGGATCCATCCACCACTCCCTTTCTCGCCCTGTTCGGCACTGTGCAGCTGCCGCCTTTTCGTGGCCACTCGAGCCCTTCCACGGCAAATTGACAATTTTTGACCTGTAGATGAAATCATTTCACAAAATAAACTCTCTTTAAAAGAAATTCACTCAGCTGACCACAGAAGCACTTTGTACTGCCAGCACAAGCTGGATCCGTCGCCCAGCTCGAGCCTGTGCGTCCTTGGGCGTTGCATGCACAGCAGTGGCCCCAGCCCCAGTAGCTAATAATTGGGTTGGATTAGGGCTGTACTTCCCATGACACCAAATTATAGGGCTGTACTTCCCATGACACCAAATCCATGTGCAAATAATACAACAAAAATCAAGCTTTAATACACAAAGCTAAGGGTGCAATAACTTGATCCAAACCTATCTTTGCCGCTACCCAACCACACCCCTTGTTTGCTTCTCCTCATCATCTTGTGTGTGTTTGTGGTCTCTTAATTGTGCACATCGTAGTGGCTGCCACCCTGCATGCATGCACACGAGCCATTAAGAGGGAAGCACGCAGCGCCCTGCTCCGCTGTAGATCTACACAAGCAACAGCACTGACGCACGCCTTTGCAAGTCTTTCTGGTGCTATAGGAGCCCAATTCAACCTCGCATGTGCATGCCCCATGCATGCAACTGCCCCTCCGGACAATCTCTCATGTCTTGGCATGGTTTTTCCGAGGCATTTAACTGCATATGGCCCATCGTTTAGGCTGGTCACAGTGGGGAGGAACTTAGGAGTAACATCACACACTTCAATACAATTTTGCTTATGTGGCACGTATTTAATGAAGAGAGAGGTGCTTGTGGTAACTAGCTAAGTTACCGGAACATCACACACTCCAAGAAACAATGAGTCTATAACCTAATAAATACATCGTTGCATGACACTACATAGATGTTCCTACCCACTATGAAGGTAGTAATATAGTCTAGAGAAGTGTGAAGTTACTAGCTTATGTTCTTGCCCATTGTGACCAGCCTTAGCACTGCAGCTTTGCTAGGGCAGCAATGGCGGCTTTACAATTACCACCACGCTGATCGGCAGGGGGGGAGGGGAGGGGGCTATGCTCGTGGGAGAGGCTGGATTGGCTGGAGCCGGAGCTGCTCCAGATCCATGCACGAAAAGCGCCTCGTGGGACTTGTCCTCCCTGTTGGTTGGCCAATGGAGCACGCAGCAACTTGTAGATTGTCCTGTCCCCGGCCGGAGCAGTGCGCGCGAGATCACGCTCAGCCTCAGCCCACTGCAAACACCACAGCGAGAAAAATGGTGGGCGAACAGAAGTGACTTTATATTTTGGTGATGAACAGGAGTCGGCTTTGGTGAACAGGAGGGATCTGGTCGAGCCAATGATCTGGAGAGAGTGTGCAATAATGCTGAACCCTCCTCCCATGATTTTTGTTGGCGATGCATGCATGATTGATTGACCCAATTTTTTTAGCAAGGTTTCAGTGAGTAGTCCTCAGCTAATGCAACAAGATGGGCAGATAGATGTCTTTTGCACAGATCCAAGTCCAGCACAAAAATCAGTTTCCTGTTCCAAGTTCCAGCCGGAAACCCGACGTTTATGACCGCCCATAACCTGTCCTCGAAGCATTGTCGGTGAACATGCACGGTCTTTCTTGTTTAAAAAACTACCAAAATTGTGGAAAACATATATACATGAGCATATAGCTACCATGTGCTCTGCAGTTGGCACTACAGCAGCTAGCTGAGACTTGGAACCGAAGTCTCCACCGCTAGGCAAGGGCAAGGCAGGCGCTGAAAGTAACCAGCGAAAGCTACGTTCAGGTCACAGGTATCGCTTCACCCACAACCACTTCATCATCCATCACAAATCGTTGACTAATGCAAAAGCGCTGCTCGTGGTTCGGATTACAGAATATGTTCTCGCAATCCAGCCTCCACAAATGCAAAGCCGCTTTGCTTTTCTTTTTTTGCCCTCTCTTTTTCCTATAATAAAGCGACGTAGGATACGCTTTTGCCGATGTTTCGACAAAAGATGCGCTTAGGGTTTTCCATCAGGAACTTTGACATACGCGGTAGATTGATTCCCGGTACAAATATCAGGCAGAGAACATGAGGGAAATAGCTTTGTGGGATTTAGTGGAGCATGCACCTCTACTTTCCCTAGGGCTTCATACACATGTGGACATGGTAGCTGTGTTCCAGTGTTATCTTCTCCATTCTTTTGAAGAAGAAAAGCTCCAGTGTTATCTTCTCCATTCTTTTGAAGAAGAAAAGCTCCAGTGTTATCTTGGATATTTAGGAACATGACACTACTACTTCATCAATCAGCAAAAGGGCCAGAAAAGGTGATGTGACGGGATTTGTTGTAAAACCAAGGTGTTGTTGACACACTATAAAGGTAAGCCTATCGACCCAATCTTATCACTGCTCGTATGCTCATATGATTGCCCCATGGCCCACGCCGGATGAGGTAGTTAGCAGTTACTAAACCTGAGCTTGACCGTTTAATAATCATGAGATGAGATGCAAAAGTTCTTGACCAAACCAGTGATAAAAGGGAGAACCTTCCAGCTCATGCAACCCATAACTCCCATCTGCAGCAGCTGCACCAAGGAGGAGGAGAGGAGTTGCTTCACACTTCTTGCTGATTTTGGAGCCACTGCGGTGCTGCTGGAGGTTGGGCAGCAACGGCACATGCCATCTGCTGTACTACGTCTACGTGTGTGTGAATGAAGCATCGCAGCTGCAGCAACCAGTGTGAAGGCACTGCACACAGAGTAGTCTCATCACAAACGTCCCAACAGCAGGCACCAATCAATCTTACTACTACCCGTGATGTTGACATGAATTATCTGAACTCGATCTCACCCACTTGCGGCGATCCGATCTGAGGCTGCATTTAATCACTTGTCTCGCACTAACAATTGGACAAGCAACAATCTTCCAAAACCGCCATTGCAGCAGTGGAGCCTCAGGTTCTGTTCATCTACCAGAGCACTGCCGGCTAGCTAGCTACAAGGACCAATGAAGATTGCACATACGCAGACGCTGTGCGGCCATGGCGTGTAGCCTTTGCGGCTTTCCTCTCGGTGAATCAACAAGCACCGCACGCGCCCTTTGATCATCAGACGGCACCGCAGCCGCATTTCAAGCAACCAGAGCTTCACTTGCTTCCTCGTCTCTTCCCATGGCTGCTCTGCCTGACTGCATGCATGAGGTTCGTCTTTCGTCTTCTTCAGCTGGACGTTCGGAACAGTAGCCAGTTGTTTTGACAAGATGTGTCGAGATGAGCAGTGGCAACCAGTCCCAACCACTGGACGGGCCTACCATGGAGATCAATAGCGATCTCCTGTTGCAAAAGAAGAAGTGTAGGTTTTCTCGCCGTTGTTCTTGCTCGATCATCATCGACCACGGACAACTAACTTGCAAATCCGGATTACTTGCAGGGCGATGACTGTTTGCAGCAAGTAACAAAAGAGCGAAATATTTCGCCTCGTGCAGGTTTTACTGTCCTTGTCTGATCCTCCATCGCCATGGGTTGGCATGCATCTGCCGCCCCCGTCCTGAGCTCTCACCCAGAGCAGTCAGTGAGTGAGTGACTCGCGGGGATGAGTCAAACGATCGACCGGTCATCACTCCCTCATCATTTGCCACCTCCCTCCCTATCATCCTTGGATGCTGCTTTCCTTTCCTTGCAGGAAGGATTGGCCGCATTTCAAGCAACCAGAGCTTCACTCGCGGTGCCATCAGAGGTACTGTAACTCTCTGTCTTGATCAATATAGCTCTTTGAACTGCAAAAAAAAAAGCATTTGCAGTGGGGGAAATCAAGGAACTGCTCATTTAGTTTAGCCATCGTGTGATAGATAAAAAGCTGAAGGCGGCTAGGGAGAGGCCTAGGGCTATCAAGACAAGATAGGCGCGAGGCAATAATCACTGGATGGACCAGGGCCAAACTTTCGAGTAAGGAAGGAACCCCTATCCCTATGGACGGACGGATGGAACCTCCAGGTTGTGACGGTAGGTCCTCTGGTAATGATGCCAGCAGCCAAGCCTCAGGATTCACAGGAGATCACGAAAGGACAGCCTCCCTGGCCCTCAGCCTCAGGGAGGGCTTTTCAAAAACAAAAACAAAAAAGACTTCTGTTCAGATCACAAAGCTTGAGACGGGAGAAACAAATCCCAAAAAATTAACATGGCTCAATTCTGGAGAAATTATTGTAGAATTCAGACTAATGAACTAACTGTGGAAGGGAAGGGAAACCATGCGGACAAGAACATGGAACACAAGTGTTAATGAATTTAATCCGATGATAACAAGATCCGCTTCGAAAAATTAGGGAAACCATCGCCGCCGTCCTCGAACACAAGGAAGGCGGCCTCTCGGAGGGAGCAGCAAACAAAACTGAGGAAGCAATGGCGATGAAGGCCCCTCGAAGAAGCTTGCTCCGCCCGCCCGCGCTTATCATCTTCTCGTACAAAATGTTGGAAATGCCTATGAACCCTACAGCTACTACAACAACAATGACTGAACTCAACACTCTGCTGCTGCTCTCATATCTGCGTTCTGCATTTGATCTGCGCCGAGGATGCCAAGCACCTATGATCTTCTCACAGGATCTTCACAAATGGTGGAACATCCTCCCTTGGCCCCTCCAGCGACCGATACATGTATAGGATGTCGACGCCGTCTGTCTTCTCCATCTCAGGCTGGCTGTTTATCAGCTCCACCACCATCCGTGGGAGCTGCCGGGCCACCTCCTCGCAGCCTTGCAGCGTCAGGCTGCAGCCCGACATCCAGACGAACCGCATGTTGTAGAAATGGTGCATACCGGAGAGCAGGCCGGCGTCGCCGAACGGGCAGTCCCTTATCTCCAGCTTCTCCAGCTTGGAGCAGCCCTGGAGGATGTGCTGCAGCGCCAGATCGCTGTCCCCGGCGAACGCCACGGAGAGCGTCCGCAGGGAGCTGCCGTAGTTGCCGATGTACTCGAATGCTCGGTCCGTCAGGTGCCCGGACGTGGAGAGCCTGGTGAGCTTGCTGCAGTTGCGGACAATGGCGCCGAACCCCTCGTCCATCGGCTCCCCCGTCACGTGGTCGGGCCGGTGCCTCCCCATTATGCATAGCCGGAACACCTTCATCTCGGGGCAGTTCTGCGACATGGTGATGACGGCGGCGTTGGTCATCCTCTGGCAGAAGTAGAGGATGGAGCGAAGGTCACGGCAGCCCTCCGAGATGGCGGTGAGCCCGACCTCCGACACCAGCTCGTCGGCGTCCTCGTGCGCGTCCAATGGGAGCACACGGAGAACCTGGAGCTTCTTGCAGTACATAGCCACGGCTTGGAGCCCCTCGTCGCGCACTGAGTCGAGCACCTGGCAAAGAACTTGTCATCAGAAAATGGGAACCATGGAGCAGCCCAGAGGTAAAACTATGGCGTGAAAGCAATCTGGTCAGTACCCATAGCGTCTCGAGGCTGCGGCATTGCCCGATGAAGAGCAGGACTTGGTCGGGGTTGACAGGGGCGTAGCTCAGGTCCATGCTGGTTAAGTTGGCGGCGACCGTGGCAATGGTCGGCAGGTACTCCGGCGCGAGATCACGGAAGCCGGACAGCGACACCAGCGAGTTAGCCCGGCCGGCCGACGCGAAGGCGGTCAACATCTGACCAAAGTCGAGCCCCTCGTCCTCGGCGCCGTCCCCCGGCCGGAACGAGCCCGTGCCGAGGTGCGTGAGGCGAGGCATGAGCGCCATGAGCCGGCGCAGCTGGCCGAGCGAGACGTGCTGGTTGATGCGCAGGCGGCGGAGGCGCGGCGAGCGCGCCACGAGAGCCTCGAGGGCGGCGAAGGGTACCTGCGGGGTGAAGCACTCGAAGGAGAGAGACTCCAGGTCGGTGTGGCCGCGCGGAAACGCCGCCACCCAGTCCGACACCTCGTCGTCCTCCTCCTCGTTGAGCTCGCAGTCCACCACGTCGAGCACACGCAGCCCTCTGCGCGAGAACCAAACCAAACCAAATGGAGGTACGCCATTATTAGTCCGCCATTACCAAGTAGTGTGTGAGAGGGACATGTAGCAAGCTGGAATGGAAGGGAATGGCATTATATTACCTGCAATGGGAGGCGAGGGAGGCGAGGCCGCGGGAGGAGAAGCCGTCGCAGAGGAGGAGGGAGAGCTCGCGGAAGGAGGGCGGGAGGGAGCGGGCGAGGAGGTCGAGGTCGTCGTCGGTGACGGTGATGCGCTTGAGCGAGAGGGAGCGGAGCGCGGGGAAGGCGGCGGCGGCGAGGGCGGCGGCCCAGGGGCGGAAGGCGGAGGCGGCCCAGCCGGGGGGCAGCAGGTTGAAGTCGGCGAAGCGGGGGCGGCCCTTGAGGAGGATGTGGTGCGCGTTGGGGAAGCGCCGCGCGGCGCGCGCCGGGGAGGCGGCGAGGATGTTGCGGACGGCGACGGAGGCGCGGGTGGCGGACTCGGCGCGGTGCCAGGAGCGGCAGACGAGGGAGGCCGCGCCCCGGTCGCCCGGGGCCCGTAGGAACTGGAGCACCGTCTCCAGCACGTTGTCGAGCACCTGGTCGGGCGGCGGCGGCGGAGGCGGCGACGCCGCGCGCGGCCGCTTGGGCGGCGCCCCCGCCGCCTGGTCCTCGTCCTCCTCGGACATGGCCGCGCGCGAGGGCGAGCGGCGCGGAGGGAGCAGTGGAGGGTGGGCTGGGTGGGTGGGTGTGAGGTGAGGGGGGAGGCGTACTTGTGTTCCGCCGGTTGCCCCGGCAGACGGCAGTGCTCGACAGCAGAGCAGGACAAGGAAGTAGAGGGGGCGAGGTGGTGAAGGGGTGGGTAGGGGAGCGAGCGAGTGAGTAGATCTCATGATTTGTACTCCCTCCGTTCGGAATTACTTGTCGCAGAAATGGATGTATCTAGACGTATTTTAGTTTTAGATACATCCATTTCCGAGACAAGTAATTCCGAATGGAGGGAGTACCTTTTTCAGGTGTGATCTACTACTACTGGTGTACTGGTACGAGAGGGAACTTGTCTAGAAGCGTCCACGGACCAATAACAGTATTCAAAAACTACTTGGTGTATTCGAACCGGCAGTGTTCCAAAACCAGTTCATTCCAAAACTAGCTAGCTGGTGTGGTGTACGCGAACCCTAACTTTCATCAAAGAATACGTATCTCCTTTCTAGTGCAGTACGTGTTGGAAATATGAGCAATTTACCGAATGATTTTATTAACAGAAATATTAGATAAAGCATGACTAATATAGCTGCGATAAAGCAAGTCATGCAATCTGACGGAGAGAAAGTAAATAGCATCTGCATATATGAACTTGAACTGAACACATCTAAGACGGACACTAGATCATGTTGTATATATGGAGTAGAACCTAACACATGTAGGGCAAGAACTAGTATGAGAAACTGTGGCAGGACATCTGTCAGAAAGAAGAAGAACACATACGGGACAACAGTAGCAGAAGCACTGGACTTGGGGTCGACATCCTCTCCAGCCATGTCGTTGCTGAGGTAGTCGACGTCGGGGAAGAGGTTGTCGTCGGGAAAGTAGTCGTCGGAGTCCGTGATGAAGAAGCCAGTAGTCGCGCAGAGCGCTCCCCAAAAACCTTATCACCCTTCTCCCGTACAGGACTCAAAAGGTGCGGTCTCAGAGGCCTACTGTCCTGACGTGCGGTGCACGCCGCAAGACGGGATAGGAAGACAACAGCAGCTCAGAGATGGAACCGATGGCGAGGGAAGGAGTAGTTCTGGTGCGTCTCTCTGGGAGGAGCGACCTCCCTTTTATAGGCGCAAGAGAAGGAGGCGAGAGGGCAACGACAGGAGGCAAAATGAACAGCCAGCAGCCGAAGGGCTGCACCGTTCGCATTCGAACTCCACTTTCGCAAAAATCTTTTCAGCTTCCGTGTGACCTTTCGTATACCCGTAGTGCGTGGCAAAATTTAGATATCGGCTCGGCTCATTCCTGCAACCCGCGGCGCGTCGTGACGAGGCGTGGCGAGGCGAGGCGGGCGGCGGAGGAGGAGAGCGCGTGGAGATCCCTCTTGTTCTCATGCTCGTACAAGTGGGGAAAGAACCTCCATTATAAGGAGGTCCAACTCCCACTAAAATAGCAATGTGGGACTAAACTTTAGTAGTATCCCCTGCCTTGCACAAATGGGCTAAGTAGGCCTCTAGGATTTATTAGGAATTTCTGAAATAGTTATTGGGCTGCCCAAAATAGACTAAATTCAGCAATCCCCCACCAGATCCCAGAGGCACACAGAAATTTGCCTTTGGTTCCAAAACACTATTTTATATACCGGTATTGCAGTGGAGACTGTTAAGTTGAACTTCCACCTAGAACTCTATGCTACACTAGTAAGCAACTTGAACAATGGACTGGGCCTTGAACTACAAGTTTTTTGCGAATCTAGCTTCACATAAAGCCTTGACCGATACGTGGCTACCGTGGGTCTTCCCCGCGGGTGGAGCTTATGCGTCATACCCCGTGACCTTTCATGAGTTTACTAGAGAGAACCCTACTCTCATAGATTGCGACGTTTGACAATCAGACTCATATAGGTGTGTTCTTCAAAAGATGTTCTGCAGGATAACATCTCTGCTTAAATAAGCCACTTAGAACACATTAAGTTATACATCAACCTGCCATGTAGATTAGGAGAGTATTGCATCTTCATGGAGTGGTATTGTGAATAGTAAAGATACTCTCCTCTCAGTTGACCAACAACTTGTCTTCCACATCTAATTCACGGAATCTCCGATCACAAAGAATAGGTTACTACTGTGAACAACTCATATTGTGGGTCTCATACCCATCTCCCTCGATGCATTATCTATCACATTACGTGATAGACCCTTAGTAAAAGGATCTGCCAGATTTTTAGACGTTTGGATATAATCCAATGCAATAACTCCGGAGTTTTTCATTTTCCTGACAGACTTTAACCTTCTCTGAACGTGTCTTGATGACTTCATGTTATCCTTTGAGCTGCCCACTTTCGTGATCATAGTTTGATTGTCGCAGTTCATAAGGATACCCGGTACAGGTTTCTCAACAACCGGCAAGTCATTCAAGAGCCGGCGAAGCCAATCAGCTTCAACCGTAGTTGTATCTAGTGTTGTGAGTTCTGCTTCCATTGTTGACCTCGTTAAGATGGTCTACTAGCAAGACTTCCAAGAAACAACGCCACCTCCATGAGTGAATACATAACCGCTCGTGGCCTTTATCTCATCAGCATCTGAGATCTAGTTTGAGTCACTATACCCTTCAATCACCTTTGGGTGCCCGGTGTAGTGAATTCCATAATTCGCAGTGCCTTTCAAATAACGCAAAACTCTTTCTAGAGCTTTCCAATGCACATCTCCTGGTTTTGAGACAAACCGACTCAGTTTGCTAACAGCAAAAGAGATGTCAGGTCTTGTAGCACTTGCTAAGTACATAAGCGAACCAATAATCTTAGAATACTTCAATTGGTCTCTAGCAATTCTTCGATTCTTTCGAAGTAACACACTTGCATCATAAGGTGTTGGAGAGGGCTTGCAGTCACTATAGCCAAAGCGACTCAAGATCTTTTCCACATAGTGAGATTGAAGCAATGTAATCCCACCATCATCGTCTCTCAACAACTTAATGTTCAGAATGACATCAGCCACTCCTAAATCCTTCATCTCAAAACAGCGAGATAGGAAATTCTTGACCTCCTTAATAACACTCAGATTTGTTCCAAAAATCAGTATGTCGTCAACATACAAGCAAAGGATAACTCCCTCGCCCCCACCATGGAGATAGTACACACATTTGTCAGCTTCGTTTACAACAAAGCCTGCGGCTGTTAAAGTTCTTTCAAACTTCTCATGCCACTGTTTAGGTGCTTGCTTGAGTCCATACAAAGACTTCAGCAACTTGCACACTTTTCCTTCCTGACCATCTAGTACAAACCCGTCTTGTTGTTCCATATAGATTTCCTCGTCCAACTCTCCATTTAGGAAAGCAGTCTTAACATCCATTTGATGAACGAGAAGACCATGCGAGGCAGCTAGTGAAAGTAGAACTCGAATAGTGGTCAGTCGAGCCACAGGTGAGTAAGTATCAAAGAAGTCTTCACCTTCCTTTTGGGTATATCCCTTAGCCACAAGCCGAGCCTTGTACTTTTCAATAGTACCATCAGGCCTAAGCTTCTTCTTGAATACCCATTTGCATCCTATAGGTTTGCACCCATAAGGACGATCAGTTATCTCCCAAGTTTTATTCGCCAAGATGGAATCCATCTCGCTACGAACCGCTTCCTTCCAGTAGTCAGCATCTTCAAATGCATAGGTCTCTGAAATAGAACTGGGAGTGTCATCTATGAGGTACACAAGAAAGTCATCACCAAAGGACTTTGCAGTCCTTTGTCTCTTGCTCCTAATAGGAACTTCATTGTTCTCCTCCACGGGACTTTCAAAGCGTTCCATCAAAATTGTAGGTTCGGTAATTGTAACTGGTTCCTGACGATGAACTAGGCATCTCCTGATTAGATGAGGTAGCCATATCCTTCATGCGAAAGATATCTTCAAAGAAAGTCGCATCATTCGACTCCATGATTGTACCGACATGTATGTCAGGTACCTCAGATTTTACAACCAAGAATCTATAGCCAATGCTTTGAAAAGCATATCCCAGGAAAACACAATCCACAGTCTTTGGTCCAAGCTTCCGCTTCTTTGGAATTGGAACATTGACTTTCGCCAAACAACCCCATGTTCGTAGATAAGAGAGTTTTAACCTTTTCTTCTCCCATTCCTCGAATGGAGTTATCTCTCTGTTCTTTGTGGGAACTCGGTTTAGGACATGACATGCAGTCAATATCGCCTCCCCCCACCATGCCTTGGAGAGACCCGAAGTGTCTAACATGGCGTTAACCAAATCTGTTAGAGTACGGTTCTTTCTTTCGGCCACCCCATTTGACTGAGGTGAATAGGGAGGCGTCCTCTCATGGATTATACCATGTTCCGCACAAAAAGCATCAAATTCATTGGAAAAATACTCTCCACCACGGTCGGACCTAAGCCTCTTGATTTTTCGATCAAGTTGGTTTTCCACTTCAGCTTTATAGATCTTGAAAAAGTTCAAAGCCTCATCCTTAGATTTCAGAAGATACACACGGCAGTATCTAGTGGAGTCATCAATTAACGTCATGAAATATTTCTTTCCACCTTTTGTCAACACACCATTCATTTCACATAGATCTGAATGTATGAGCTCTAGTGGTGCAAGATTTCTTATTTCCGCAGTCGTGTGAGACTTACGAGGTTGCTTAGCTTGCACACACACTTGACACTTAGATCCCTTGACAGTGGTGAAACTAGGGATTAAGTTCAACTTCGCTAGTCGCGACATGCAACCAAAGTTAACATGACAAAGACGTGAATGCCACACATTGGATTCACTATTGTTGCAAATATGATTAACAACTTTATTGCAAACGTCTGATAAGGATAAACGAAACAAGCCTCCTGACTCATAGCCTTTACCAACAAAGGTTCCATACTTGGATATTACAAATTTATTCGACTCAAAGACAAGCTTGTAGCCATCTCTACACAGAAGAGATCCGCTAACAAGATTTTTATTGACGGAGGGGACATAATGCACGTTCTTCAGCCGCACGATCTTCCCCGAAGTAAACTTCAGATCGACCGTGCCAACACCACGAACAGAAGCACTTGAACCGTTGCCCATCAGCACGGTTGAAGTCCCTGCGGTCTGATAAGACGAAAACATGGAAATATCACCGCATACATGCACATTAGCACCCGTGTCAATCAACCAATCAGGAGAATGACATACTGAAAGAATAGTGGGAAATATAC
This sequence comes from Triticum aestivum, assembly GCF_018294505.1. Classification (NCBI taxonomy): domain Eukaryota; kingdom Viridiplantae; phylum Streptophyta; class Magnoliopsida; order Poales; family Poaceae; genus Triticum; species Triticum aestivum. Next base: position 1,715,614 of record NC_057803.1, on the reverse strand, counting down.
CATACCCAGCATCCTTCATGTCAGTGTCTCCAATGACAACATTAGCGGTCTTGCCGCCTTTCCCAGGATGACGCTTGTCATAGCGATTAGGGCAACTAGGAGCCCAATGATCAGGATCCCCACACACATGACAGACACCTTTCTTCTTGTCATTCTTCTTCTTGAAGTTCGTGTGTTGCACAGCCTTGTTCTTCCCATCAAACTTTGCTTTACCATCAAACTTGCCCTTGTTCTTGAACTTGTGGGGCTGGAAGTTCTTCTTTTGTACCAGATTGGCACTAGATCCTCCCTCAATACCTCGAGCACGTGTGTCCTTTGCTCTCGCCTTTTCTTCCACATCAAGAGTGCCAATGAGATCCGGGACAGAAAACTCTTGTCTCTTATGCTTCAGCAAGGTAGCAAAGTTCCTCCATGAAGGAGGAAGCTTAGTGATGATACCTCCGGCAACAAACTTGTCCGATAGCATACAACTGAAGTGCTCAAGTTCTCTAGCAAATGACTATATCTAATGAGCTTGCTCAACCACGGAGCGCTCTTCAGTCATCCTGTAATCATAGAATTGCTCCATGATGTACAGCTCAGTGCCAGCATCCGAGACCCCAAACTTGGCCTCGAGTGCATCCCACATATCTTTTCCATTATAAATTGATGCATAAGCATCAACTATGTTCTCACCAAGAACACTCAAGAGAGCAGCCTTAAACAGAGTATCCATTTTCTAAAAAGCGTGTGTCTGTTGAGCATCAAGCTCCCCTTCAGGTTTGCCGAGAGTGGCATCATAGCAACTCATGGTTTGAAACCAAAAGACTCCTCTCACGCGCCACCTCTTATAGTGGATACCCTCAAACATAGGAGGTCTCATGGAAGCAACAAAACTGAAGGAAATATGCCCTAGAGGCAATAATAATGTTATTATTTTATTTCCTTATATCATGATAAATGTTTATTATTCATGCTAGAATTGTATTATCCGGAAACATAATACTTGTGTGAATACATAGACAAACTAAACGTCACTAGTATGCCTCTACTTGACTAGCTCGTTAATCAAAGATGGTTATGTTTCCTAACCATAGACATGTGTTGTCATTTGATTAACGGGATCACATTATTAGGAGAATGATGTGATTGACATGACCCATTCCATTAGCTTAGCACCCGGTCATTTAGTATGTTGCTATTGCTTTCTTCATGACTTATACATGTTCCTATGACTATGAGATTATGCAACTCCCGTTTGCTGGAGGAACACTTTGTGTGCTACCAAATGTCACAACGTATCTGGATGATTATAAAGGAGCTCTACAGGTGTCTCCAAAGGTAAATGTTGGGTTGGCGTATTTCGAGATTAGGATTTGTCACTCCGATTGTCAGAGAGGTATCTCCGAGCCCTCTTGGTAATGCACATCACATAAGCCTTGCAAGCATTGCAACTAATGAGTTAGTTGCGAGATGATGTATTATGAAACGAGTAAAGAGACTTGCCGGTAACGAGATTGAACTAGGTATTGAGATACCGACGATCGAATCTCGGGCAAGTAACATACCGATGACAAAGGGAACAACATATGTTGTTATGCGGTCTGACCGATAAAGATCTTCGTAGAATATGTGGGAGCCAATATGAGCATCCAGGTTCCGCTATTGGTTATTGACCGGAGACATGTCTCAGTCATGTCTACATTGTTCTCGAACCCGTAGGGTCCGCACGCTTAAGGTTTCGATGACAGTTATATTATGAGTTTATGAGTTTTGATGTACCGAAGTTAGTTCGAAGTCTCGGATATGATCACGGACATGACGAGGAGTCTCGAAATGGTCGAGACATAAAGATTGATATATTTGACGGCTATATTCGGACACCAGAAGTGTTCCGGATGATTTCGGAGAAAACCAGAGTGCCGGAGGGTTACCGGAACCCCCCGGGAGAAGTAATGGGCCTTATGGGCCCTAGTGGAGAGAGAGAGGGGCGGCCAGGGTGGGAGTCCGGGGATCGTCATCGTGCTGACGGAACTCTTCCCCAACACTTTGCTGGATCGGAGTCCGGGGATCGTCATCGAGCTGAACATGTGCTAAAACTCGGAGGTGTCGTAGTTTCGGTGCTTGATCGGTCGGGTCGTGAAGACGTACGACTACATCAACCGCGTTGTCATAACGCTTCCGCTGTCGGTCTACGAGGGTACGTAGATCACACTCTCCCCTCTCGTTGCTATGCATCACCATGATCTTGCGTGTGTGTAGGAATTTTTTTGAAATTACTACGTTCCCCAACAAAAACCACTCGGGGTAAATTGCCTATTTATAAGGTTTTTGGATTGTTGGAAATATGAGCAATTTACCGAATGATTTTATTAACAGAAATATTAGATAAAGCATGACTAATATAGCTGCGATAAAGCAAGTCATGCAATCTGACGGAGAGAGAGAGTAAATAGCATCTGCATATATGAACTTGAACTGAACACATCTAGGACAGACACTAGATCATGTTGTATATATGGAGTAGAACCTAACACATGTAGGGCAAGAACTAGTACGAGAAACTGTAGCAGGACATCTGACAGAAAGAAGAAGAACACATACGGGACAGCAGCAGCAGAAGCACTGGACTTGGGGTCGACATCCTCTCCAGCCATGTCGTTGCTGAGGTAGTCGACGTCGGGGAAGAAGTTGTCATCGGGGAAGTAGTCGTCGGAGTCCGTGATGAAGAAGCCAGTAGTCGCCAGTAGTCGCGCAGAGATGGAACCGATAGTGAGGGAAGGAGTAGTTCTGGTGCGTCTCTCTGGGAGGAACGACCTCCCTTTTATAGGCACAAGAGAAGGAGGCGAGAGGGCAACGACGGGAGGCGAAACGAAGAGACAGAGACGAAGCGAACAACCAGCACTTCGGAGTGAGCATTGCGTAAGTGGTGATCCGTTGCCGAGCCATGGCTACGCGCAAACGTTGAGCTCCGAGCTGAAAGCGGATGGGGAATGGCGGCGCGGCGCGTCGTGACGAGGCGTGGCGTGGCGAGGCGGGCGGCGGAGGAGGAGCGCGCGTGGATATCCCTCTTGTTCTCATGCCCGTACAAGTGGGGAAAGAACCTCCCTTATAAGAAGGTCCAACTCCCACTAAACTAGCAATGTGGGACTAAACTTTAGTAGTATCCCTTGCCTTGCACAAATGGGCTAAGTGGGCCTCTAGGATTTATTAGGAATTTCTGAAATAGTTATTGGGCTGCCCAAAATAGACTAAATTCCAGCAGTGCGTTAGTTGTGCTGTTGTGCACCAATGACGTGGCTTCATGTGTGCACAGCCAGCACAAGCGTCTACAACCAGCCTCCTCGAACGCTCTCTATATGTGATATGTCGGGCGGACGGCCCGGGCAGTGCTGCAAAATCTTGATACGGACGCGCCTCTTATATCAGTCTTATACGCATGGACTGACTGGCACCCCTTGTACCGAGCTCATATCTGGGATGGATATGAGGAGGCCCGAACGCGTCAGTGCGTGTCCGCCATATCAGACTGGCGTGCAGGACCCACACGACCCATCTAAACTCGGCGGTCCGGTGAGAGTGACGATCAGGCGCGCCGCCAAAGGGACCAAGTCCGGCCATTTAAGCCGGACGGCGACCTCGAACCCTAGTCACACTCACATTCCCCTTGCTCCACACCGCCACTCCCCATCCGCTTTCAGCTCGGAGCTCAACGTTTGCGTGTAGCCATGGCTCAGCAACGGATCACCACTTACGCAATGATCTCTCCGGAGCATCGGTTAGAGCTCCTTGAGGAGATCTGAGCCCGGCATGAAGCTCGGATTGTAGTCGGCCTGCCTCCGGACTCGTCGAAGCAGGAGGAGGAGGCGGACCAACAGGTAGTCAGACGCGGCCATGGAGGATGCGGAGCCGAAGGAGGAAGAGGAATAGGAGGAAGGTGAAACAGATCTGGCGCCTCCGACTGCCAGATCGGGCAAGGCTGACATGTTGGGCAAGTTTGAGGTTGCCCAAGTGGAGGAGGCGGCGGAGCAGCAGGCTATCCTCGACTCCAGCAGCTTAGAGGTGAAGGTGGAGGCAAACCGCCGCTACCTCTGTGAGTCACGGGCGAAGGTGGATGCACTCTTTACAGACATGGAGTCCGGCGAGGAGTTGGAGCAGCAGGAGGCAGGTTCGTCCGGCACCACCGGCACGGAGGTCACCTGCATCTCCGGCGATGAGTAGAAGTAGGCTAGGTTTATCTATGTAGTAATATATGTAGCTTTCGTGTTACATATGAATTATGATATTTGAGGTACTTCATTACAACAGACACAAAATTAGGAGTGACTGGCCCCCTCCGTGGACGTGCCCGGATGAGTATGTGGATGTATGAGGGACTAGATTTTCTATATTTAGCTATAGATGCTCTAAGCTCCCACACATCGATAGTGCAGTGAAAATAGCCAAGGGATCCAACGCAAATCCACAAATCGTCCGCGTACCTCTAGAACGAGCTGGCCAGATGCACTTTATCATCCAATGGTGTACCCTATTTGTTCGCGGGCGTGTCAGGTTGTCTGGATCCAGCAAAGCAGATGCAACCAGGGGTAACTTTGCGGGTGTCCGGACCGCCACCATGTATGTGTCCGACGCCATGATCCCACCAAAAACATCGCCCGTGCCTGTGCACTCTCCCGCACGAACGCAGCTACAATCTCTGCGCCACATGCATGGTGATCGAGAGCGAGCATGACTGGTCATTGGAGTCGGCATTGAAGCGACGCGCCAGCTATGAATGCCGCCCACGCCGCGCCCCGGTCTCCGCGCCTGTTCAATGCCAGAGTGACGTGACTAGACGGGGTGGGATGTCTATCAACCACTTTCAAACCTGCTGCCCCATTTGTCCTCCTGTTGGTATTAAACATGCGCAGTGCAAGAAACCAACTCTGACGCCCACATTGACACACCCTTCGCTTGGCCTGGCCGGTGCCCGCTATTTATACGTAGCCATGCTCGGCACCATCTGCACAGCACCACATCTGCTCCCTTTCCTCCTCCGTGAACCACCTCTGCCATCACTGCGAGCTCTAGAGCGATGTGGGAGAGCCTCTTGATGGAGCAAAAGCTCGAGTTGGTCTGCCTTGTGTCCGGCTAGCAAGCCCGTTGTGTAGGACGGATAGAGGCGTCCTGCCAACGAGCTCGCTAGAGGTGATCGACGATGACCCCACGATGGAGGAGGTCTCCGACAACGTGCCCGCGCCCAGCTCGTGCCAGTCCATGTCGACTTCACCATGGAGTAGGCACTGGCGCACTTCAACACCATCATGGCGGAGGAGCAGCCCGCAGTGTAACCGGTGCTGAAGTTCCAGCAAGCGTGCGAGGAGTAGTGCTACAACCTTGCCCTCCCGCATCACTGGATGGCGGAGGGCCAAATCTACGATGAAATCACTAATGAGGAGGTCGTGGTGGCCATGGTTGTGGAGAACAAGAACTTCCTCGCCAAGGAGCGAGCTGTCTCCGAGGCTACGCGTGCTTGTGCCGGCTGAAACGCGGTTGCGACACAGTCATACGTGGAGGTGACTCTGGTGATCACAGATGAGAATGCTCGCCGCTGCAGGTCATTCGCTGTGACGCCCGGATAATTCAGCTACAGTAATTCTCTGCTAATGGTGCCACGTCACTTCAATTACTGTTGCTACTCTCACGTTAGTTCGAAATCAATTCAAATTCAAATTCAAAATCAAGCAAACAATAAAAGTTTTCAAATATTAAAACTAAAATGTTCGGAGTGAACCAAATATTGCATAGGTAATTATGGTGGAGGAACCACACTTTTATAAAATAGCTAAATGCTCTAAAGTAAATAAACAGTAGCTAAAACCAGTAATTAAATTCGTTTTATAATATATAAAATGTTAAACTAAATTGTTTGGGCGCCCAAGTTATTGTGGCATTAGAATAAGTAGTAATACAATTTTAGGAACTAATTTTATAATTTATAAAACTAACATAAATAGTAACAAAAAGGAAAAAAGGAAAGTAAAAAGAAAAGGCAAAGCAAAAAAAAGGAGAAGAAACAACAGACCCCCCCCCCCCCCGCTGGGCCTCGTGGCCCAGCTGGCCTCTGGGCCAACCAGGCCGGCCCAGTCGGTGCCTATAGCCCCCTGGGGCGACCGAAACCCTAGCGGTTCCCTCCCCACTCGTCCCCACTTCCCCTCCCCCGATCCCCTCGCCCCGATCCCCTCCTCCTCTCCGCTCATTCTGGATCGGGGCACGAACCCGCCGACGCCATGACGCCGTCGCCGACCATGGTCGCCGGAGCCGCCTCCTCGTCACCCTCCTCCCCGAGAGCCAGTCACCGGAGCTCCTCTGCCTCATCCCCCTCGACGGATCTGCTCGTGCCCGAGGACGCCGCCCACATCACCCATCGCCGGAGCCACCCCCCGTCTACCTCCACCTCGTCGGACCGCCTTCGTCGCCCGCTTCCTCGTCCTCCTCCTCGACGGCCTCACCAGGCCTCGTCGTCCCCTTCTCTCCTCGCACGTGAGGACCCCTTCTCCTTCCCTCCTCTGCCCTCGCTCCCGCATGGTCCCCGTCCTCGTCCTCGCTCGCCTGGGGCACACTCGAACCCGCGGTCACCGCGCCCCCGTCTGTCCCGCGCCGCGTCTCGCTGCCGTCGTCGCCCCGTTCCCCTCCGCGCGGGAGCTCGCGCTCACAGCGCGTCGACCACGCCCGTCCATCGCGGCGCCCACCATGTTCACTGGCCGCGCTCGCGGGCCTCTGGCCGTGCCAGTTGTCGCGCGCGCTCGCCCAGCCGGCCCAGTGCGCGCCCGCTCACACCACCGCACCTCGCTGTGCCGCCCCGCTCCGGCCACTGTCACCGGCGCCGGGCCAGGCGCCGCCCCCCTTCACCCGTTGGCCGCAGCGCCCTATCGGGCGGGCTGGAGCCCGAGAACTGCCACCCACGACCCGTTAAGGCCCCTGTCCGAATGACAAGTGGGACCCGCCCCAGAAAACAATAAAAAAATAAATAATAACAAAAAATAATTAAAATGAATTAAAAATAAAATTATTAAATAAAAATAAAAAAATGATTAATAAAATTAGTTATTAATTAATTAATTAACTAATGAATTAATTAAGTTAATTAATCTGGTTTAATTAATTTAATTAACTAGTTAAGTTTAATTAAACTGTAATTAGATTAACCTAAACCCTAATTAACCTAATTAGAGGATGACAGGTGGGTCCCCCTGGACCCACATGTCAGGGTTGACTCAGTCAACCCCTGTTGACTGCTGACGTCAGCATGATATCATGCTGACGTCATTAATACATTTTTTCGAATTAATTAAATAAATAAATAAATTTCAGAAATTAATAAAATCTTTAGAAAATCATATCTTTTAATCCGTAACTCGGATTAAAATGTTTTCAACATGAAAGTTGCTCAGAACGTCGAGACGATTCCGGATACGCAGTCCGTTCGTCCGCCACACCCCTCTAACCTATCGAACCCGCAACTTTCCCTCCTCCGGTTCATCTGTCCGAAAACACGAAACACCGGGAACACTTTCCCGGATGCTTTCCCCCTTCGTCGGTATCACCTACTACCGCGTTAGAACACGTCTAGCTCTGCTTGTTGTCCTGTTATGCACTTGATTGCTATGTATTTACTGTTTCTCCCCCCTCTTCTCTCCGGTAGACCCCGTGGCGATGCTGATGCCCCTGTGGTCGACTACATCACCGACGACCCCTCTCGCTCTTGCCAGAGCAACCAGGCAAGCCCCCCCCCCTTGATCACCAGATATCGCCTATTCTTCTCTATACTGCTTGCATTAGAGTAGTGTAGCATGTTACTGCTTTCCGTTGATCCTATTCTGATGCATAGCCTGACATTGTTGCTACACCTGTTGATACCTTACCTGCAATCCTAAATGCTTAGTATAGGATGCTAGTTTATCATCATTGGCCCTACATTCTTGTCAGTCTGCCTTGCTATACTATTGGGCCGTGATCACTCGGGAGGTGATCACGGGTATATACTATACATACATACATACTATATAGATGGTGACTAAAGTCGGGTCAGCTCGAAGAGTACCCGCGAGTGATTCACGGATTGGGGGCTGAAAGGACCTTTGTCCCGACGGCCCTCTGTGTGGATCTTTTGTGGCGGAGCGACAGGGCAGGTTGAGACCACCTAGGAGACAGGTGGGCCTGGCCCTGTTCGGCGTTCGCGGACACTTAACACGCTTAACGAGATCTTGGTATTTGATCTGAGTCTGGCTACGAGCCTATACGCACTAACCATCTACGTGGGAGTAGTTATGGGTATCCCGACGTCGTGGTATCAGCCGAAGCACTTCAGACGTCAGCGACGGAGCGGCGCGCGCCGGATTGGACTGGAACGCCACTAGGCTAGGTCTGCTTCCGGCCGCCCACGCAACGTGCAGGTGTGCTCAGGGCGATGGGCCCAGACCCCTGCGCGCTTAGGTTTAGACCGGCGTGCTGGCCTCTCTGTTTTGCCTAGGTGGGGCTGCGACGTGTTGATCTTCCGAGGCCGGGCATGACCCAGGAAAGTGTGTCCGGCCAAATGGGATCGAGCGTGTTGGGCTATGTGGTGCACCCCTGCAGGGAAGTTAATCTATTCGAATAGCCGTGATCTTCGGTAACAGGACGACTTGGAGTTGTACCTTGACCTTATGACAACTAGAACCGGATACTTAATAAAACACACCCTTCCAAGTTCCACAGACAACCCGGTGATCGCTTTTCCGCAGGGCGACGAGGAGAGGATCGCCGGGTAGGATTATGCTACTCGAGATGCTACTTGGAGATGTTACTTGGAGATGCTACTTGGAGGACTTCCATCTACTCTCTTCTACATGCTGCAAGACGGAGGCTGCCAGAAGCGTAGTCTTCGACAGGATTAGCTATCCCCCTCTTATTCTGGCATTCTGCAGTTCAGTCCACTGATATGGCCTCCTTACACATATACCCATGCATATGTAGTGTAGTTCCTTGCTTGCGAGTACTTTGGATGAGTACTCACGGTTGCTTTCTCCCCCTTTTTCCCCTTTCCTTTCTTTCTGGTTGTCGCAACCAGATGCTGGAGTCCAGGAGCCAGACGCCACCGTCGACGACGACCCCTACTACACTGGAGGTGCCTACTACTACGTGCAGCCCGCTGACGACGACCAGGAGTAGTTTATGAGGATCCCAGGCAGGAGGCCTGCGCCTCTTTCGATCTGTATCGCAGTTTGTGCTAGCCATCTTATGGCAACTTGTTTAACTTATGTCTGTACTCAGATATTGTTGCTTCCGCTGACTCGTCTATGATCGAGCACTTGTATTCGAGCCCTCGAGGCCCCTGGCTTGTATTATGATGCTTGTATGACTTATTTTATTTGTAGAGTTGTGTTGTGATATCTTCCCGTGAGTCCCTGATCTTGATCGTACACATTTGCGTGCATGATTAGTGTACGATTGAATCGGGGGCGTCACAAGTTGGTATCAGAGCCGACTGCCTGTAGGAATCCCCTTTCCAACTCCTTGGCCGAAGTCGAGTCTAGACTTTACAAAACTTTTACTAACATGGCTGTGCGGCCCATGGGCCCACGTCGCCATTGGGTGGTAGTAGGATCTTTTACTCCTCGACCTTTACTCTGGGACTCTGAACTCTCTTCTACTCGGGTTAAACGATTTCTACTAAAATCTGACTTTAGGTTCTCGAAAATACTTTCACCCGGAGAGCCCCTTATTAATGATGATCGTCTGCGGCACGTGAAGACCCTGAAGATACTCTCCGTTGTTAACCCGAGAACTTATGTTCATCGCATTTGCAATTCCCCTTCCACCGTCAACCCTTATGGATAACTACTTGCAGTTGTTATTCTTACATTCATCCCCAGTTGGTCTTGTTATTACCAGATACCTCGAAACACTCGTCGTTATCTCGATAATCCTTTGAGCTTATCGCCTTGCTGTTCCTTGTCACCTGAATACCCCTATGGATAATTCTCGCACTTATCGAGTATCCGCTCATCCCCAGTTGTTCATGTGTTTCACAAAAGTCTAAATACTATTCGATCTTCCGAAAATCCTCTGGAGCCTTTGGCTCTTGAAATTCTTGCTTGCTCGCATTATGCTTAATCCCATAAGTCTCGTAGTCTTATTGACATTCCTTGTCATTATCATTTTGGGTCTAATGACTCAATATGTTTGCGAATACACGCAATCATCATTGATCCTTATAAATTACCTTTCCGGCTGAGCTGCCATTCTTTTAACTGGAATTGGTTCTCGACCAGTCCAATTGTCGTTGATTGTATCCCTAATTCTATTCAGCTTATCCATTCTTGATCAGAGCATTTGCTCCTGATCCCTTGATTTGAAAATCATAATTACTTTGCTAATTAAGCGTTGAACTATTCAGCTGTTCTATAAACCGATGCATTTGCAATCTTTCTTCCTCTGATTGGGTATCGATACTCATATCAGCCCCATCGTGGATCGCCATATCCACTGTTGGATTATTATCTGACAGTGTCCTTCATAATTAATCACTTTGTGAGTTCCTTCTCCGATACATAATGCCTTTGGTAAATTGTATCCTTTCCTTTTGCCAACCATGCTCTGCTTTCGAGCTGGTGGTATTTACTATTGAAGCTTGTGGTATATGTTTCCATGATACCCTGCCGGGTTGAACCTATGCCTTCCTTTATATGTGTGAACTCGGAAGTTTTCACGAGTCGTACTCATCTGGTATTTCACCAGGTAAAACTTTCAACACCAATGCCTTTATCAAAGCGAGAAGTGAATGGAAGGTTATACATTGAAGAAGTGGGAGTCGACCTTGAACTTTGTGTTCATGCCCATGGACACGATGTAGATCCTATCATGGAAACTTCTTGTAATAATAACTATTTTCTTGATAAATATCATCTGGTATCTGTGAATTGATCCTACGCAACCGTGGTTCCGACCATGTTGTTCTCCCTTGATTCTATTTCTCAGACAAGTTAGAGTACTTGTCTTCTGCAGAGCATTACCCCAGTCCAACCTCTACTTTGATCTGTCGTTGAGTGTTACCCCTGGTATCTCGAGATTATCATGGTACTGCATAAACTTCCTATGAGTTCTTCATCAAGTACTACATACTCACTGATTACAATTTTTCATGGACTCTGAGTTATTAAACACTCAAAGACACCGATAATTGAACCGAGTCCGCATTACGGTTCAACAACTCTTACTAATATTCTTTACTTACGAGTTTGTACCCGATCATGTCATTCCTAGCCTGATCGGTTATATCCTTACCATGCTAAATTTTAACTGTGCTACCTGGTCCTTAATCCCGGAGCACAACTTTTGACAATGAGCTGAGCTTACGTCGATCTTCCTCGTCATATCAGTTCGCCTTGAACAACAATCTTGATTTCAGGTTTGTGTCGTACCTATGGTTCCAATAACCTCTTGCTTCATCATTCTTTTGACTTGATGTGATCGCGGATCGATTACATCTTCGTGGAATCTCTCGGCAAATGTGTCATGATCACCATCTACATTCTGATGCTCTTCCAGGATATCAAGGGAATTAATGATGAGAAATACCATCCTTGCCCTCGATAAATTGATTATCGTCGACCACTTTATTGCCCTCCCACCAACACAAGCTTGTTCATGTTTGGTGTTATACCTTGAGTTCCTTGCTATCCAGCAATTGTTCCTCTTTACCTTGGAGTATTACCATCCTTTATGTCAAGAATGTTCTGAGATTTGTTCCACCTCTTGAGAATTCTTGACATAGAAATACTTCTCACCATCACCATTTTTCTTGGTCCCCGTGTTAATTCCAACAAGTGAACGGTGTTGTTTGGATTCTTTCCTTCTAGCAACCCTATTTCTTTGAAGTTAATGGTCGAAAGTTCATTCTTAGGCTATTGATTATTGAATCACCATTCTGACATTGGTCGTGCAACCCAACCCATATTTCGGGCGCACCTTTCAACCAATGTTTAATTATGTATGTTTTCCTCGAGCATATTTCCTTATATCATTTGATCTGACCAATGTTATCTCCTTGTTCACTTAATTGTGGACATCCATCTTTTGGGAATCTCGGTGAATTGCCGTTGAGTTCACCAGACACCTCCTTGTCCTCTCCTTGGGTTAATGATGGACTCCTGATAACGGAAATCACTACATAGTTCATTTCCCCGAGAATCTTACAATGTCATCTTGTCAACTTGCGTTACACCTTTTCTTCCCAGATATCCTAAGTCTGAGGTATCCTGACACCAATCGGATCTGAATCTCGGTCAGATATGATGGTTGGAACATATTTCCAAGAGTTATAAGAATGGTATTTATGTGACCCGGTAAGGTGCTGTCGTGCCTAGCACACCTGGCCGGAGGCCATGTGGTTATAGATCCCTTTCCAACAAGGTTATCCATTCTTCCATGAGGAAACTGTAAGACTTATTCTACAAGTTATTCCTGATGAATCCTTCGTGTTTCCAAAGTCTGATCTTCACCTGATGACCATGTCAATGCTATCTCGAAGCATGTCAATGGTACTCCGATTTGCAATAGGAACATTTGAAGCACGATGCTAGATTTTATTATCATTTATCCTAACACCGTTGTATGGGTAATATCATGAGATTCTTCCCCCCTTAACTAAATGGTTTTCTACTTTATATCCTGTCATGGATATCTTGCTCTGCTTGTCCTTGGGAAGGATATACCCTTGAAATATGTGTTTAAACATATTTTCCTTTCCATTGTTCTGTTTAATCTGATGATCATATTTTCCTTCCATTGGTTTGTTTAAACCTTTTCTATGATCTATATGATATAAGCAGTAATAATCCACTGCTTGTGCAAACACCTCGATGTACAACTCTGTCAGTAAGACCTTGTTACTATTGTTGATGACATTCCGGTAACCACCGATGGACGGGAACCTTGCCTATTGGTCCGCCTCGTTTCAACGAGCAGGAAAATGGTTCTCTTCGTCCCTCGCCCTTGGTACCAACGTTGTTGCCGACATAACTGACTTGGTACTCTCTGACATGCCTTGCTATCATGACCGTGAAAGATGTCACTGCTCCTATTACAAAAAAAAACCACATGGTGGGCCCATAACCCACAGTTCCACAGGATCGAAACCTGACTCTCCTGTACACCCCCTGTTTCCAAAGTTATTCCTCCCGCGTGGACTCGTATGTAATTCACGAGCCACCTTCAGGTCTGATATCGGACACAATACTTATTCCCGTTGTTTTGACCCCTTCACGCCCTATTACAGGCATCGAACGATTGCCTGCTCGCTCGAAACTTTCCAGGTTACCTCCTTACTTTGCTCTCGATAATTTCTTAAGATTCGATTCGAGAGTTACTTTCCGCCACCTTCCTCGATGTTGTCGACCCGATAGTCAACCTTGCCGACGTTCATTCTCTCGGAATAACCCCGCCTTATTCTATCGTAAGTACGATGGAGATCCCGAAGAAAGGATGACGAGTTGATCATGGTGATTTGAAGCAGAGAAATGAAGACATCAACGAAAGGGATCAACCTCTTCGAAAGGACAACCAAGACCGAGAAGACTCGTTAGGTTTCTCGCTACCAGCACCTCCCCCCCTACTCTCCTGCTTAAATCTCGGGACGAGATTTCTTGTAGTGGAGGAGAATTGTGACGCCCGGATAATTCAGCTACAGTAATTCTCTGCTAATGGTGCCACGTCACTTCAATTACTGTTGCTACTCTCACGTTAGTTCGAAATCAATTCAAATTCAAATTCAAAATCAAGCAAACAATAAAAGTTTTCAAATATTAAAACTAAAATGTTCGGAGTGAACCAAATATTGCATAGGTAATTATGGTGGAGAAACCACACTTTTATAAAATAGCTAAATGCTCTAAAGTAAATAAACAGTAGCTAAAACCAGTAATTAAATTTGTTTTATAATATATAAAATGTTAAACTAAATTGTTTGGGCGCCCAAGTTATTGTGGCATTAGAATAAGTAGTAATACAATTTTAGGAACTAATTTTATAATTTATAAAACTAACATAAATAGTAACAAAAAGGAAAAAAGGAAAATAATAAAAAGTTAAAAAAAACAAAGCTAAAAAAAAGGAGAAGAAACAACAGACCCCCCCCCCCCCGCTGGGCCTCGTGGCCCAGCTGGCCTCTGGGCCAACCAGGCCGGCCCAGTCGGTGCCTATAGCCCCCTGGGGCGACCGAAACCCTAGCGGTTCCCTCCCCACTCGTCCCCACTTCCCCTCCCCCGATCCCCTCGCCCCGATCCCCTCCTCCTCTCCGCTCATTCTGGATCGGGGCACGAACCCGCCGACGCCATGACGCCGTCGCCGACCATGGTCGCCGGAGCCGCCTCCTCGTCACCCTCCTCCCCGAGAGCCAGTCACCGGAGCTCCTCTGCCTCATCCCCCTCGACGGATCTGCTCGTGCCCGAGGACGCCGCCCACATCACCCGTCGCCGGAGCCACCCCCCGTCTACCTCCACCTCGTCGGACCGCCTTCGTCGCCCGCTTCCTCGTCCTCCTCCTCGACGGCCTCACCAGGCCTCGTCGTCCCCTTCTCTCCTCGCACGTGAGGACCCCTTCTCCTTCCCTCCTCTGCCCTCGCTCCCGCATGGTCCCCGTCCTCGTCCTCGCTCGCCTGGGGCACACTCGAACCCGCGGTCACCGCGCCCCCGTCTGTCCCGCGCCGCGTCTCGCTGCCGTCGTCGCCCCGTTCCCCTCCGCGCGGGCGCTCGCGCTCACAGCGCGTCGACCACGCCCGTCCATCGCGGCGCCCACCATGTTCACTGGCCGCGCTCGCGGGCCTCTGGCCATGCTAGTTGTCGCGCGCGCTCGCCCAGCCGGCCTAGTGCGCGCCCGCTCACACCACCGCACCTCGCTGTGCCGCCCCGCTCCGGCCACTGTCACCGGCCGCCGGGCCAGGCGCCGCCCCCCCTTCACCCGTTGGCCGGCAGCGCCCTACCGGCGGGCTGGAGCCCGAGAACCGCCACCCACGACCCGTTAAGGCCCCTGTCCGAATGACAAGTGGGACCCGCCCCAGAAAACGATTAGAAAAACAGTAAAAAAAAAAGAATTAAAATTTAACTAATTAATTAAGCGGCTAATTAACTTAACTTTAGTTACCTGTAGTTAACTAATTAAACTATAAATTAAGGTAAATAAAGGAATGACAGGTGGGTCCCCCTGGACCCACATGTCAGGGTTGACTCAGTCAACCCCTGTTGACTGCTGACGTCAGCATGACATCATGCTGACATCATTAATACATTTTTTCGAATTAATTAAATAAATAATTAAATTTCAGAAATTAATAAATCTTTAGAAAATCATATCTTTTAATCCGTAACTCGTTAAAATGTTTTCAACATGAAAGTTGCTCAGAACGTCGAGACGATTCCGGATACGCAATCCGTTCGTCCGCCACACCCCTCTAACCTATCGAACCCGCAACTTTCCCTCCTCCGGTTCATCTGTCCGAAAACACGAAACACCGGGAACACTTTCCGGATGCTTTCCCCTTCGTCGGTATCACCTACTACCGCGTTAGAACACGTCTAGCTCTGCTTGTTGTCCTGTTAGCACTTGATTGCTATGTATTTACTGTTTCTCCCCCTCTTCTCTCCGGTAGACCCCGTGGCGATGCTGATGCCCCTGTGGTCGACTACATCACCGACGACCCCTCTCTCTTGCCAGAGCAACCAGGCAAGCCCCCCCCTTTGATCACCAGATATCGCCTATTCTCCTCTATACTGCTTGCATTAGAGTAGTGTAGCATGTTACTGCTTTCGTTAATCCTATTCTGATGCATAGCCTGACATTGTCGCTACATCTGTTGATACCTTACCTGCAATCCTAAATGCTTAGTATAGGATGCTAGTTTATCATCATTGGCCCTACATTCTTGTCAGTCTGCCTTGCTATACTATCGGGCCGTGATCACTTGGGAGGTGATCACGGGTATATACTATACATACATACATACTATACAGATGGTGACTAAAGTCGGGTCAGCTCATTGAGTACCCGCAAGTGATTCTGACGAGGGGGCTGAAAGGGACAGGTGGCTCCATCCCGGTAGAGGTGGGCCTGGGTTCCCGACGGCCCTCGACTGTTACTTTGTGGCGGAGCGACAGGGCAGGTTGAGACCACCTAGGAGACAGGTGGGCCTGGCCCTGTTCGGCGTTCGCGGATACTTAACACGCTTAACGAGATCTTGGTATTTGATCTGAGTCTGGCTACGAGCCTATACGCACTAACCATCTACGTGGGAGTAGTTATGGGTATCCCGACGTCGTGGTATCAGCCGAAGCACTTCAGACGTCAGCGACGGAGCGGCGCGCGCCGAATTGGACTGGAACGCCACTAGGCTAGGTCTGCTTTCGGCCGCCCACGCAACGTGCAGGTGTGCTCAGGGCGATGGGCCCAGACCCCTGCGCGCTTAGGTTTAGACCGGCGTGCTGGCCTCTCTGTTTTGCCTAGGTGGGGCTGCGACGTGTTGATCTTCCGAGGCCGGGCATGACCCAGGAAAGTGTGTCCGGCCAAATGGGATCGAGCGTGTTGGGCTATGTGGTGCACCCCTGCAGGGAAGTTAATCTATTCGAATAGCCGTGATCTTCGGTAACAGGACGACTTGGAGTTGTACCTTGACCTTATGACAACTAGAACCGGATACTTAATAAAACACACCCTTCCAAGTTCCACAGACAACCCGGTGATCGCTTTTCCGCAGGGCGACGAGGAGAGGATCGCCGGGTAGGATTATGCTACTCGAGATGCTACTTGGAGATGTTACTTGGAGATGCTACTTGGAGGACTTCAATCTACTCTCTTCTACATGCTGCAAGACGGAGGCTGCCAGAAGCGTAGTCTTCGATAGGACTAGCTATCCCCCTCTTATTCTGGCATTCTGCAGTTCAGTCCACTGATATGGCCTCCTTACACATATACCCATGCATATGTAGTTTAGTTCCTTGCTTGCGAGTACTTTGGATGAGTACTCACGGTTGCTTTCTCCCCCCTTTTTCCCCTTTCCTTTCTTTCTGGTTGTCGCAACCAGAGGCTGGAGTCCAGGAGCCAGACGCCACCGTCGACGACGACCCCTACTACACTGGAGGTGCCTACTACTACGTGCTGCCCGCTGATGACGACCAGGAGTAGTTTAGGAGGATCCCAGGCAGGAGGCCTGCGCCTCTTTCGATCTGTATCCCAGTTTGTGCTAGCCTTCTTAAGGCAAACTTGTTTAACTTATGTCTGTACTCAGATATTGTTGCTTCCGCTGACTCGTCTATGATCGAGCACTTGTATTCGAGCCCTCGAGGCCCCTGGCTTGTATTATGATGCTTGTATGACTTATTTTATTTGTAGAGTTGTGTTGTGATATCTTCCCGTGAGTCCCTGATCTTGATCGTACACATTTGCGTGCATGATTAGTGTACGATTAAATCGGGGGCGTCACATTCGCGATGCAGCACAATTCGCATCGGGCTACTATGACCACAATGTTGGCCCGTCCATCCACGCCCATCATTCCTAACCTCCACCGGTGACGTCCAGGTAGTGGACTCCGATGAGGAATACTTGGACATGGGAAACGGAGGTGACTGTGTCCCATACTCTTCCTAGCCGGCGGCCCACAACTTCACTTCCCAGGGATCACGACCACCAAGGGTGCCGGACATGCGGAACAACAAGGACTTACAGGACGGATGCCAGCGAAGATTTACACTAGGTTAACTTTCGAAGGCTTTTGTTTTATGAAATATGTAGGAAACGTATCGAATGTGATACGGTTTAAATGAAAATCGTTTGGTTTGTGTGAAATTCCTTTGGTTTATTCGGATTCTATTTGAAATGTATGCGAACATTTGATGTACACGGTCGGATGGCCGGGTCCCGAATCATTGTCCGAGGATGGATATCGTGTCCGTTAGGGGTCCTCGTTGGAGATGCAGTAAGGGCACGCTTTTCTTTCCTTGATGTATGCAATGGACATTTTTGGTTTTCTAGTTGAGAGCCAAAGGATTTGCCATGGCCGGCCGAATGACTCAAGACTAGGGCAAAGTTTAAGATTTTGTTCATCTAAGAGCATCTTAAATAGCTGCCCTATTTCACGGCACCATTTTGGGCTTGCATAAAAATTTAGGGCACTTAAAAGTGCTTTTTTGGCATGACAAAGTGATTTCTCCAACAACTACCCTATAACAGGGCACCTAGAGCAGCAAAACCAAATTTTTGAACGAGCATTCAAACAATTTTGACCATATTTCATGCTTTAGAACTACTTCGACCACATTCAAAGTTTATATATGCAACATAGTTCAACTACAAACTTAAACTACTACGACATATAAACTTAAACTGCTATGGCCACTAGTAGAAAAAGGGTCAAATGTGAAGCACATTAGTGCCGGTTTGAATTTGAGCCGGCACTAATGTGACCATTAGTGCCGGTTCCAACGGCTAGGCGGGCGGGCATCATTAGTACCAGTTCATGGGCAACCTTTAGTACCAGTTCATGCCACGAACCGGTACTAATGAGGCTGTGTCAGGCTATGGTCAGGCTGGGGCCCCCACGAAGACCTTTAGTACCGGTTAATGCCATGAACCGGTACTAGAGTTTCTTAGTAAGCTGATTTTTAGTCCCACCTCGCCAAGAGAGAGGCAGTATGAGTGGTTTATAAGCCGTGAGTGCATAGACAATGACGAAGAGGCGCAATGCTCACCTGCATGTTAATTAGCTTCAAGCCTTTCGGAATAGCATAGATTGCACTGAGCTATGTGCAGTGCAGTCTACACTATTTCGAAAGGCTTGAAGCAAATTAACCAGCATTGCACCTCTTTTTTATTTTTAATAACTTATTTGAACTCCGGACTTCTTTTGTGTTCAGTATGCAGCATTCAAAGCGACGTCATCAATTTCCAACATGTTCTGACATTATTTGTTGTTTTTCGGTCATTTACCTAATTGTTTAGAGAGCTAAATGACTGTGAAATTGAAAATCACTACAAAATGAATCCTGAAAATGTTGAAACTTGGCATGTTATCATCATTTCACCCACATAGCATGCGCGAAAGAGTAGAGAGGGTCACGGCAAAAATTGGACGCACTTCGTGTACAAACTGGACAAACTCTTTCGGAGTATCAGGGTTTCGGACGAGAACTCATCTGTTACACGGCCACTTCAATGTTTTTTAAACTTATTTGAACTCCGGACTTCTTTTGTGTTCAATATGCAGCATTCAAAGCGACGTCATCAATTTCCAACATGTTCTAACATCATTTGTTGTTTTTCGGTCATTTACCTAATTGTTTAGAGAGCTAAATGACCGTGAAATTGAAAATCACTACAAAATGAATCCTGAAAATGTTGAAACTTGGCATGGTATCATCATTTCACCCGCATAGCATGTGCGAAAGAGTAGAGAGGGTCATGGCAAAAACTGGACGCACTTCGTGTACAAACTGGACAAACTCTTTCGGAGTATCAGGGTTTCGGACGAGAACTCATCTGTTACACGGCCACTTCAATGTTTTTTAAACTTATTTGAACTCCAGACTTCTTTTGTGTTCAGTATGCAGCATTCAAAGCGACGTCATCAATTTCCAACATGTTCTAACATCATTTGTTGTTTTTCGGTCATTTACCTAATTGTTTAGAGAGCTAAATGACCGTGAAATTGAAAATCACTACAAAATGAATCCTGAAAATGTTGAAATTTGGCATGGTATCATCATTTCACCCGCATAGCATGTGCGAAAGAGTAGAGAGGATCACGGCAAAAACTGGACGCACTTTGTGTACAAACTGGACAAACTTTTTCGGAGTATCAGGGTTTCGGACGAGAACTCATCTGTTACACGGCCACTTCAATGTTTTTAAACTTACCCGGACTTCTTTTGTGTTCAGTATGCAGCATTCAAAGCGACGTCATCAATTTCCAATATGTTCTGACATCATTTGTTGTTTTTCGGTCATTTACCTAATTATTTAGAGAGCTAAATGACCGTGAAATTAAAAAATCACTACAAAATGAATTCTGAAAAATGTTGAAACTTGGCATGGTATCATCATTTCACCCGCATAGCATGTGCGGAAGAGTAGAGAGGGTCACGGCAAAAACTGGACGCACTTCGTGTACAAACTGGAAATAGAAGAAAATAAATAGAAGAAAAGAAATAATGCAGAAAAGAAAAAACTATACAAAAAAATTACTCAAAAATAAATAGAAGAAAATAAATTATACAGAAAAAAATTATATAAAAAACTACTCAAAAATAAATAGAAGAAAATAAATAATGCAGAAAACAAAAAAACTATATAAAAAATTTGTTGACGCGCTACCCAGTGGGCCTGCCAGACCTAGGGTGTGCAAATGCAGGCCCAGAAGGGCCAGCAGACTCACAAGGCAGCGCGCCCTAGTTAATTAGGCTCAGAAGCCTGCTGTATAGAGAAGCTCGAAGGAGCAGCCGCGGCTGGGTTTATAAATCAGTGCGGCTGCCCTTCGCTCGGTGAGGTGAGACTAAACATTGTGCACCGCCGGTGGCAGCGCACAACCTTTAGTACCGGTTGGTGGCTCCAACTGGTACTAAAGGGGGGTCTTTAGTACCGGTTCGTGGTACGAACCGATACTAAAGGGGCCGTTTCCCGCCCCTTGGCCTAGAGAAAATTGGCCTTTAGTACCGGTTGGTGGCTCCAACCGGTACTAAAGACCCCTCCTATATATATGGCACCTACGAAAAAATCAGTTTCATCGACCACCAGTATTTCTTCTTGATCCAACTTCTTCGCCGCGTCCGTCGCCCATCGTGCGCCGCCCTCGCCGCCCCCGCCGCATGTCGTCGCCGTCACCCACGCCACCCGTCGTCGCCGTCACCACCGTTGCCCCCGCCACCCGTCGTCGCCGTCACCGCCGCGCCCCCGTCGCCCCCGCCTCTCGCCCGCCGCGCCCGTCCCCGTCGTCGCCCGTCGCCGCCCGTACGCCGCCGCCCCCCGCTCATACACACACACACACACATACACACACACGCACACACACACACACACCACACACACACACACCACACACACACACACATACACACACACACACATTGTTTTTACTTATTTTCTATTTTCTGTTGTTTAGATTAATGTTAGATAAATTACGTAGATAATAATGTTAGAATGTTAATTTTAGATGAATTATATGGAAAAGATGTTAAGTATTAATGTCAAATATATTTTACATGAATTAGAACAAGTTGAACAAGTTGAATTAGTATAGCTAGATATTAATTAGGTATATATATGAGATTTGAACTAGTTGAATTAATATAATTAGTTTATTTTTAATAGAACTAGTTTAGTTGAATTAATAGAACTAGTTTATTTAGTTAAATTAATAGAACTAGTTTATTTAGTTGAATTAATAGAACTAGTTTATTTAGTTGAATTAATAGAACTAGTAAGTGTTTAATGTTTCACCTATATATGTACATATGTTAGATATTAATGTCAAATGTTAGATGAATTAGATACAAATTATATGTTAGATATATATTTAATTTAGTTATATGAGATTTCATTATCTAATTAATATTTTATTATATAGAACTAGCTATCTTATTTTTAGTAAGAAAATTAATAGAACTAGTTTAGTTGAATTAAATAGTTGAACTAGTTAGTTGAATTAGTTCAATTAATTAGGTATATTCTTCGTAAGTGCTTAGTTGAATTAGTTCAACTAATTAGTTGAACTAGTTAAATTAATAGAACTAATAAGTGTTTAATGTTTTACCTATGAACATAGGAATGTCGTCTGAAGACGAACACGATTTCATTATGTGCGAATACTGTGAAGACCAGCGCGGCCTGTGCGGCAGAAATTTTCTAGTTGATGATAGACGCTTCAGCATCAAGCTGGATGAGAACTTCGAAGTGGATTCAGTAAGTCACAACGACAAGTCTTTTTTCGTAATTAAGCATGACTTATGCTTCATTTGCTTCAACTTTTAATTTTAATTTTTCACTATTCTACTAGCGTATCCCCTGCCATGCAATTTTTTTTGTCTTGGATAAGATAGGTTTCAGTCCTAACGAAACTATGGAGGTAAAAAGAGTTTACTTGAAGACCGAGTATGGTTATACCTTCAACGTCAAATTATACAATGCAGACACATACACCTATTTTGAATGCAAAACTTGGCAAGCACTATGCAAGGCTTATGCATTTGAGCCTGATATGGTTATCACCTTTGATATTCGTCCGAAAGATGATATTGAAGGTAATAGAGACATCTGGGTCGATGTGCAGACGCCTCCAATTCTACCATTATGTGAGTTTCTCAACCATATTTATGTCTTCGATATGAGATTATTTGAACCAGTTGAATAATTAATAGATCTCAATTTATATTGACAGTTTACTTCCAATCAAGCAAACATGTCCGGCGCTTGGTAGACAGGACCGTCCACTGTCCCGGGGCTGAACTAAAATGCGAGGAGACAAGTCATTATGTTTCATGGCTTGAGGATCTTGATGCTGTCAAGACAAATTTCTTTCCTGCACTTAGAAATGTTAATACTCAAAACGTGCCATCAATAGTGTTCGTACTGAACTACGGTCACATATATTTAGGAAAGATGGTAAGATTTCTACTATTTCTCCTTAGTGCATCTTTTGCATACATTATTTTTTTAAGCTAAACTTCATTGCTAAGTATGTTACTATACGATGTTCTTCAACAGGGACTCCCGATGAATGTTGTGCCTGATTGCATCGAGACTAAAGGTACCATGAATATTGTTAGCTTACGGCCAAGATATCCTACAATGCACTTTAGTGCATTCAGGATTTCTAATAGCGAGGAATGCTTAATAGTAAAAGACTGGAGCAAAATTGTGAACGATCACAGAGAAGTACTAGGGGGCAGCAATCAGAAGCGCAACCCACGATTAGGAGACAGGTTCATCTGCATGCTCCAATATGATGAATCAGCAAAGCTATACATGTTCTATGCTACTTTACCTGAGAGAGAGCAGCAGGAGTGATTAATTAGCTAGTTCATGC
Source organism: Triticum aestivum (assembly GCF_018294505.1). Taxonomy (NCBI): domain Eukaryota; kingdom Viridiplantae; phylum Streptophyta; class Magnoliopsida; order Poales; family Poaceae; genus Triticum; species Triticum aestivum. The sequence goes on along the minus strand of NC_057803.1, from coordinate 1,692,549 downwards.
TCTTAGTACTTGTCCTCTCATGTCCGTGTTCTTCATCCTGAACTTAATCTCAAAGAGTGATTTGCTTTTGTGGTGTTATGAACGCTTATAATATCATTATCATGTTGAACTCGATGATATCTTTGCTATGAAAACCGTTGGTGATGATATATATGATGCAAGAGTTTATATATTAATTAATATGATAATGATGATGAGTTATTATATCATTTATGAAAGAAATTGCATATTAGTTTCAACTGGATGGATTCTAGCTAAGTGATCAAGTATATGCCATATCCATATTACCTCGATCACTTAAGTAGGTGATCAAGTATATATATAATATGGATATGACATATACTTGATGACTTAGCTAGGATCCACGCATCTAGTCAAATTAATCACCTAATGATTTAACAACTCATTATAATGTAAAACAATCACTAAATTAAATTGAAAACACAAAATTAAAGTAAAAATAAAAAATAAAACCAAAACACACCCAAACATAAAGTAAACATTTAGTAGGTGATCAAGTACGTGGTTTCCCTTTAGTACCGGTTCGTGCTGAACCGGTACTAAAGGGGGGGGGGGGCTTTAGTGCCTACAATTTAGTGCCGGTTACCGAACTGGCACTAAAGGGCCTTACGAACCGGTGCTATTGCCCGGTTCTGCACTTGTGGGCATGCAAGCTTAAACTAAAAACTTAAACTACTATGCCATGCAAATTAGAAACACACTACATATTATCCCCGTCAATGTAATCATTGTCAGAATCCTCCTCCTTCTTGAACCCGCATGAAGGCCCTGCCTCACGTCATTCTTGCCCTTGGACTCCTTGAGATCTCTCTTCTAGCATAGCTCCATCTCATTATGCACGTACTCCAGGTGTTCCCTCGCAAACATATCTCCATTGCCTCCTCGTCACTCTCTCGGATGTTGTCCCCCTCGTCGATAACAATGCAGGTCGCCGGCTTGATCAGGCTAGACTCAATGGTCACCGGGGCCCAACTTGCTTCGCTGTCGTCTGAGTCTCGATCTGTGAATAGTTGAGCCTCTCACGCGACAGACCGAGCCTTCACGCCACGACGTCATAGCCCGGACGTCAATGCCGACCGTCGAGTAGGCGCTGATCATGTACCTCTGGCCATCATGCTAGAACCGGATGGCCACGACCTCCCCCCTTGAATCCGGTTTTGCCCTCGCCCTTCGACGGCATGGCGAGGAGGCGACGGCGCCGAGAAGGAGAGGCGACGAGGATGCAGCGGTGGCGCCGCGGTGGATTCTGGTTGCGACAGCAAGATTTCGTTGGTCCAACGGCCTGCGTGCAGGTGCAGTGAGTGGATCCGACAGCGGTGGGGTGTGGTAGTAGCGGATCTGTAGGCAGCGACGCGTGCGGTCGCATGCTTTGTGTAAGAAGGCTGCAGGGGATGGCTGCTAGCCATTTCGGATTTGTGGCAGCCACCCGTGTGTTGTATATTTGGAGAAGCGGTTCACGCATTTTAGGCTGCCAAAAAAGTTTGTAGAAAATTCACGATAGAGCAGCTGTTGGAGTGTTTTTTTTGCCCTAAATATCGTTAAGAAGCTACTACGCATGTAATAGGCAGCTATTGGAGATGGTCGAAGTAGTAAGAACGGATATGGAGCAGCCCGGTCATGCCCGGGCACGTTCGCATGTCAGCCCGGCCCAGCAAAGACCCCACGACATCCCCACAAAAAACCCCAACCCCTCCCCTCTGTGAACCCTAACTCACTCAATGTCCTCTGCTGCTCCGTCCCCTCCTCTCCCCACTTCAATTTTGGTCGAATCCGGCGGCCACTCGGGCTCCAACCTCGACGACGACAAGGAGCTGGCACTCTGTGTAGCATTGAAGCGGTCGAAGTTGGACACCGGGGGCAGCTCCGGATCTGCACCATCGTCGTTGCTGCGTCGGCGCCGCGCGGACGTCGGAGCTGGCCCCTCACGGCCCGCGCACAGCTCACGAGGGCAGCGCAGTCCGCTCCACCCTCGCGTCGTCCCCTTCCCTCGTCGGCCGCTGCTGCACACGGGGCATCGGTAGGTGCTAGTGTCCGCTCCGCCGGCCCGCACACGCACTCCGGAATCGGAGCCGCGCGCCGCCCGCCGCGCGAGGCAGCGGGCAAGGGAGAGGGACGCGGCGGAGCAATCTGTGTGCCGCCGCAGCGGGTTGCCGTTGTACCCGGACAAGGATGAGCAGCTCCTCATTTGGGTCTACCGCCGGTTGCTGACGGCAGAGATGGGCGCTCATCGGCTACGGAGGAAGAACTTGCCATTGAGCAGTCGGAGCGCGAGGCGCCGGAGGCGGCTCGGGTGGCCAAGCTCAAGCGGCAACAAGACAAGGTCGTTCGGTAGATGAAGGGGCTCATCGTCCTCTCCGATGACTCCGACGATGACGGCGTCGATCACAACCCCACCTCCAACAACTTTGATGATCCATCACCTGCCGCCGACGCCTACAGCTGTGTCCGTGATCAGAAGGTCGAAGGCCCGTCGTCTGTCGTTTGTGGATTATGTGAACTTTGAGTATCTTTTGGAGAACAAGTTTGTGATCTTTTGGTGACTGAAATGTGCATATATATGTATGTCCATTTCATAGTCCATGCGATGATCTACGTAATTTATGTTCATGTTACATGCTTAGTATGAATATAAGATATCAGGTATGAGAAATGCGGATATGAAGGACACAAAGGACTACCCCGCGTACGCGCCCGCAGGCGCTCGTGAGGCCGAATTTGGTGACCCTGACCATAGATGCTCTAAACATGTACTATGCCCTAGGAAGAGAGAGTGCAACTTTTCTAGATTCTGGGTTCCAACGTTATAGTGTTCACCATCGCAAATCCGGTTGACGATTCCAAAGTTGCAAAGAGTCATGTGACCTGTCGAGCTGCAACTCTACTATACGCTCGACCCCCACCATTGACAGGAGGAGTGCGACGCTCCATGCATGCACGCCTCCTAAACCTCACTGGCTACGTCAGTGTTTAGCTTACTGATAGTCTGATAGTACGCTTTCTCCCTTTTGTTGTTTGCTTCCATTCATCTTAAACTGTCATATGTTTTTTTACATGTTAAACTGTCAAATGTTGGGTGGCTAATTTTAGTCCGTGCAGTGTTCGAGTCGCCCCGCCTGGCCTTTCAAGGGGAGAGTGATGATCCTGCTGAAGATGCTTTAAGATAAAGCATCTACAATCGTGATGGTCAAACTTGACCTCTCAAACGTTCGTGGACGCGCCTGATACTGAGCGATCACACCGCAAATAATGCAATCCACATCCGGACACCTCAATTATCATATCTTAAATTCATAAAAACTCATGCAACTATGTGCATGCATTATACACATCATTCGACTACTCCATCACTACTAACATGCCATCGAACTATTAAAATTTGGCATGTTTGGCTATGGTGAAGATCATCCACGCCGTCCTTGCCCTTCCCGACGCCTTTGCCGTCCTTCTCGCGGAAGTACCGGTTGAAGACGCAGTAGGGATCGAGCCGGATATGTTCATTGCCGTAGCTGTCCTCCTCCTTAGGTGGCAGTCCAGCCATGGCACGGGACGCCTGATTCTGCTCTCGAGCGAGGGCGCACGTGTTCCTCCGCTGTCGATTCTTCACAATACGGATGCGGATGGCTTCCTCCTCTGAGGCCGCCCGCGCCGCCGCATCAGCCGCCTCTGTTATCGCCATTTCCGCCACGATACAGGCCCCGACGGCCCTTATCTTCTCCTTCCCACGGCTGGCCACCCGTTCCTGGTGGGACTCATAGTCTGCCCGACCGGTGATGGAGAAGGAGAGATTTTTCGGCTGCCGGGACCGCGATGATCCAACACCAGAGGACCCGAGCGCCCGTTGAGCTGACGCTATGGAGTCGTGCCGGACAGAACTGTCCGTCAGCTGGGCGCTGTCCTCCTGGGAGCGGCGGAGTGCAATGCGGACCGCCATTACCTCCTCCAACCCGCACGGGGTGACATCCCAGTCAACAGATCCGGAGTGGTTAGAGTCAGATCCGTTGCCCGCCATGTCGGAGACGGTCGAAAATCGCCGGAAGTGAGCTCGGGTGGCGGAGGGAGTGAAGGGGAGAGGAGAGTGAAGTGGGTAGGGTTTGGTCCGGTGAGCGGATGGGGACGAATATTTGTCGGGTCGGATGGGCCCATCATGGACCGGATCTAACGTGGCGGACGCGCCTGGGCGCCTCCATATTTGGCCTGGATATGAGGGATGCCGGTCAGCTCAGACGTTTGAGGCTCGTTTAAGGCGTTCGTTTGGATTGAAATTTTGTGACCGGTCAGTGACCAGGCGGGCCGCCTAGGCATTTGCGGAGGGTTTAAGACGCCCAGCTGTAGATACTCTAACAAACAGTGAGTGTTGCACCCATATCAGATGGTTTTCCTCTTTTTTTTTTTCTTTTTTTTTTTTTGCCCTGGTGGACGCAAAGGACATTTCAGATTTTGAGCTGAGACCCAACCCAACCAAACCCAATGGTTTGTCCTGGGAAACAGAGAATCAGAGGGCCGGGTGCTGCTGATGCAGAGCAGGATTTGCCGATCCGAGAGAAGCGGTACGCGCGATACGAACGTTGGAACCAGGAAGCAAAGCTGCCCTTCCTTCCTTCCCTCCTTCCTTCCTTCCTTCCGAGGGCATATAAGTAGTACACGTCTTGACTATTCGCCATTGACGATTCCAAAGCCGCGCAAAGACCCGTGGCCTGTGGCTGCGGAGGAGCGACTAAACTAGTACACGCTGGACCGGACCTCCATTAACGTGCTCGCACATCTCCTAAGCCTCACTGGCCACGTCGGTGCTTAGTTTACTGGTGGTTCTACGTTTTCCCCTCCGCTTGTTTGGTTCCATCCGTCCCTTGGGTGGCGCGCGAATCTTTTGAGCCTGTCGCGGCGCAGATGCAGCAGCAGCAGCCCGTTCGAAAAGCCCGGTTCAAAATCAAATCCATCCGCCGTTGCATTGCCCATGCCGATGCCGATGCCGATGCGGAATTAGTTTAGTTTAGCATGGCTTGGTTCAAGACGGGATGAGCAGCAGAGTAAACAAGACACAGCTCCTCGCGCTCTCCGCCTGCCTGTCAGTCAAGGCATTGGGATTCCTGGCGCTGACACTAGTTTAATCAGGGGCGCCACTGCTTATCTTACAATTACACGGTCCTTTTCGGGGGGCGAGCGGGAAGACACAGCTCCTCGTGCTCTATCTGTCCAAACCCTAAACTCAAAGCTGATCCTGATTGGATTTCGGGGGGCGATCAGGGGCCGTCCAATCAGGATCGGTGCTGTGCACGCAGTTAAAAATGCAAGAGGATTGAAACCCTGCTCTTGCCATTCTGAATGACATTCGAGGAGTAGGAACATGATTGATTCCGCATTTCTGCACAGAACCACTACTCCGAGAATGCACTCGTGCAGTGCGCGGAATGAGCATGCGGTGCTCGCAGTCATCTCAGATTCCATTTCCATCCCCCCTCCAGTCCAGCCCAGATCCAGCTACTGGCTGTGTTCCAGTAATGTAAAATTCGGATGCTTGCCGGAGCGAGTTCAGCCACAAGCCGCGCCGGCGGTACTAACGATGCATGTGCAATCGAGCATCTCCACTCGCGTCTCCAACAGGCCATCAGTGCGAGTTTTTTCACGCCGGCGCCAAAAAAAACCCTCATTCGTACCCCCACGACGCTGAAATCCGCCGGCTCGACCCGTTTTTTGGCCCGGTGATCCCAGGCTGAACTCAGCGCAGTGCAATCCTTATTACATCCATCCATCTTCACTCGGAGTTCAGTTCAGCACAGCATCCCTTGAGAAAAGCGGCAGCCACTGCATATTTGCATTGCATGCCGTGTTCCCTTTTCTTGAGGTGATGTGATGTGATGCAGCGCTAGGGTTTATTCAGAGGGCAGCAGCAGCTCAGCCCCATGGCGTCGTGCGTCCTTCTGCTTAATTAGCCACATCACGATAATTGGCTTGGCCGTTGGGTGCAGGTGCAGGATCAGTTAATTTATGTACCACATCTGATGTTATTATTTCATTTCAGCTCGAAGATGGTGGTGGATCGGTTCGCTTTACGTGCTACCCCTTTTGTTTATTGAGCATGAATGAGATTCAAAAAGCCCGATCGATCTCTGATCCTGTCGTCGCAGATCAAATTTGCAGATGAGCTGTTCCATCCAACTCCCAGTTAGCACCAAAAGCCACCAACGCACTATTATTTGACCCTGCACTGCATCAGCAGCCATAGTACATGACTTAATGCATTTACCCGCACGGCCAAAGCTGCCGTCCCTCCTTTCTTTCATTCTTCTTTCTCGGCGGACTTTGCAGCATGAACAATATCTCGATCCCCCTTTCTCTTTTCTCCGGCTGGTTCAACTGAATAACTCATCATTTACAACTCGAGCTCGACCGACCCCAAACCCAAAGTGTGCTAGTAGAGATTTTAGATTTACAAGAAGAGTCTGTGCATGCATGCATCTAGTCTACTCCCTCCGTTTCTAAATATTTGTCTTTATAGAGATTTCAACAAGTGACTACATACAAAGCAAAATGAATAAATGTACACTCTAAAATATATCTATATACATCTGTATATGGTAGTTTATTTGAAATTTCTAAAAAGACAAATATTTAGAAACGGAGGAAGTACTACTTAATTTGTTGTTGCTACGGTGCCACCATGCTACTTCCTCCGTTCGTAAATATAAACCCTTTTAGAGTTTTCACTATGGACTACATACGAAGTAAAATGAGTGAATATTACATTCTAAAATCCGTCTATATACATCCGTACGTAGTTCGTATTAAAATCTCTAAAAGGCTTATAATTAGAAACGTAGGAAGTAGATCATAAGGACGAATCCTCTTGGTATGTTCCAAGGGCTGCATGCGTCCGTGCGTGCACTCGATCAGGCAGCTGGTTTATGCTTTTGATCATCTTTTGACGACGAGGTACACGATGCAATATTCGCCTTCTGATTTTGTTCTGTCTCTACATGCCAAAGTCAATTGCTTTCCGCAAAGATGCAACATGTTCTAAAGCCCACGGCTAGCCCCTCACCTCAGATCGTCCACTCAGGCACTTGCTGCTGCAGCTATAACTAGCTGGCCTGAACCAATCCACCATGCTGCACCCGGATCTCCATTTTTCCTCCTTAACAAAATGCACATTATTGATGCCAATTCCTCGCTCGGTTCGCCCAATAAATTTCCTGCTCTGCTCCGGTTTGATAGCGGCTTGATTGATCTGTCTGTCCACTAAGCTTAATTACGCGGCATGTGCTGGCGCTTTAAAAAAAAACCAAAATCGCACTGTGCCGCGCCATGTGACTTCCATATCAGCTTCTGTTCATGGCAGCCTATGATTTCCTGGTGATAAACTATTTTAATTCATCGTGGGAATGCATTTTGATCTGTCCCGTGTTAATTGATTTTTTATATGGTGCTGACCGAGCAATGTACTTTAATATGGTTCGTTTATTACAGCCCCGGAATCAAAACCGGCTACTGGCATAGTGTGTCTAGAGATACTTCATGCCCAATAATTAGGCATAATGCTCTTTTACCTCTATCCATGTCATCTTATAGTATCTATTTCCTTTACTGTTGCCCTAACTTATAACCTTTTTAAGATAATGCATATACCGTAGTTGCCTAAAAATTCATGGAAACACAGTTGACCTTGATGACTTTGAGTTTTTCTTTTGAACCTCCGCCAACTGGAGACTCTATATGAGTGTGAATTCACTCCAAACCAACTAGATAGCCTTTAATGGTTTTAGGTTAAAGTTTAGACTTTTTTTGTTGATCACGAAACACTTGCTAACAAATATCCAAAAGTAACAGATGTTAGGCTTATTTTTCATAAGTATCTCATATGGTATCTTGTTCAAGATCGTGTGGGGGTAAAGATTGTATGTTACATGACACATGGTGTTGACAGCTTCAACGCAGAAGATACTTGGGGTCTTGTACTCGTTCAACATTGTTTTGCCTGTCTCTGTGAGTGTCTGGTTCTTCTTTTAGCAACACTATTTTAGTTGAGGGGAATATACAATTTCATGATTGATCCCATCTCCCAAAAATTCTCGTACATGTGTGTTTTTGAACTTTGTTATATGATCGATCCTAATTGGCAAAAAGACCAACTTGAGTTGGCATTGAGCTCATTGCAAATCTCTGGAAGATTTCTTGGGTATCACTCTTTTTCTGGAAAAAATACACCCAAGTGCAACGAAATTAATCATCCTCAATTACAGGACTATTTGTTATCACTGATGATTTGATATGACGTGGGACCAAAATGATTCATGTGAAGGAGCTTCCAACGGTCTCATAGTGGAAACGTTGCTCTTGGTTGGATAAGGCTTTCCAAATTGTTTCCTGACGAGATATGCACTACAAATTCTATTCTTATCAAACGTAACATCGGTAAGTTCAACAATGTGCTTGTCCTTTAGAAGATTTTCTAGTTTTCCCAAACCAACTCAGAGTGATTCGGATTGCCATAACTGTAGCAATACCTCTTGGTTAAATTCGGGAGCAATGAAAATAATAGGCTGGAACTGCCGGGGACTCGGAAATGGCCCGGCATTTCGCAGTCTCCTCGAGTTGGGGAGGTCGGAGGATCCGGACGTTTTATTTTTGTGTGAGACAAAACTGCTTGAGAAGGAACTAGAGAGGTTCAGGTGGATGTTGGGGCTCGCCAACATGTGTGCGTGGAGTTCTGAAGGAAGGAGTAGGGGAGTAGTGATGTTTTGGAGACGTGGAATAAACATTAATTTGCGGTCGTATGGTAGGAGGCATGTGGATGTCGATGTCAATGATGACAATGGTGGTGTGTGGAGGCTGACTGGTATGTATGGAGAATCAGCGTCGGAGAGGAAGGGAGAGACATGGAGGACTCTGAGGATTTTAGAACAGCAACACCAAGATGGAAGACCCTGGCTTTGCCTTGGAGACTTTAATGAAATTCTGTCAAACGATGAGAAGAGAGGAGGGGTAGACAGACCGCAACAGGCCATGGATAAATTCAGAGATGCACTGTGTGATTGTTCGCTGATGGATATTGGATTCGAGGGTGATATCTTTACATGGTGCAACCATGGGAAGACGCTTAACACATACATTTGCGAACGGTTGGACAGAGCCACAACAAACCGGGAATGGTGTGATCTATTCCCGAGCTTCAGGGTAGTAAATGGTTCACCTCGACATACTGATCACAGGCCCATTATTGTTTGGACAGAGGGAGAGCACAGGCGTGGTAGAGGGGGCGGTGATAGTGGATTCAGATTTGAGGCACATTGGTTCCAGGAGGAAGGTTGTCAAGAGTTAATTCAGGAGGCATGGGAGGAAAGTAGGGAGCAAGGAGGGGTGGATGTCGCCGGATCAATGCGTTTTCTCGCGGGTAAACTTCGCAAATGGGACAGGGAGGTACTAGGGGAGTTGGAAGGAAGGCTGAAGAAAGCGAAGGCTGATTTAGAAAGGTGTATGAGGGAGACGGTGACGGAAGAGAAGATTAAAGAAGAGGCGGAGTTGAGGTGTCAAGTTCAGAGGTTGGAGGAGAAGAAATACACAAAATACAAACAGAGAGCGCATGTGTGGTGGCTTAGAAGAGGAGATAGGAGCACACGGTATCTTAGCGAAGGCTTCGGCACGACGCCGGATAAATACAATAAAGGAGTTAAGAAGGGAGGATGGGTCAGTAGTAGAGGAGGGAGAGGAACTCTCTAACTATGTCTGTTCGTTTTTTCAGGATCTATTCACCTCCACTATGGGTGACCGAACCCAAGAGCTGATTGATAAAGTGCCTCGACGTGTGACCCCTCAAATGAATGATTTGCTAGCAGCTGATTTCACGAGAGAAGAGGTTAAGGCAGCGCTAGACCACATAGGAGATCTTAAGGCACCCGGGCCTGATGGAATGCCCTCTGTTATCTATAAGAGATGTTGGGACTTCATGGGTGATCAAGTCGTCGAGGAGGTTCTCAGTGTTCTTAATGGTGGACCCATTCCAGAGGGTTGGAATGATACGACGGTGGTGCTCATCCCCAAAGTTAAAAACCCAACAAGGATCAAGGACCTGCGGCCAATTAGCCTATGTAATGTACTATACAAGTTGGTGTCAAAGGTCATTGCCAACAGACTCAAATTAGTACTTCCTTAGCTCATCTCTGACAGCCAAAGCACGTTTGGTCCAGGCAGATTGATCACTGATAATGTGCGTGTTTCTTATGAAATCTCTCATTATCTCATGAACAAGAAAAGAGGCAAGGACGGGGTGGTGGCGGTTAAAGCCGACATGAGCAAGGCATATGATCGGATTGAGTGGAACTTCCTGGAAGCGATGTTGTGCAAGCTAGGATTTAGGCAAACATGGGTTAATCTGATAATGAAGTGTGTGTCTTCAGTCCGATACGGAATAAAGATAAATGGGGTTTTAACAAATCAGTTCTGCCCTAACCGAGGTCTACGGCAAGGTGACCCTTTGTCACCATACTTGTTCGTCATTTGTGCTGAGGGATTGTCTGCTCTGCTACAAGATGCTGAAAGAAATGGAAAAATCAGTGGAATAAAAGTATGCCCAACAACGCCTACAGTGTCACACTTGTTCTTTGCGGATGACTCGTTTTTGCTGCTGAAGGCCAGGAAGGAGGAAGCCCAAGCACTACACAATGTGCCGGCTCTTTATGAAAACTGCTCGGGACAGAGAATTAACTTGGAGAAATCTGCTCTCATGTTCAGTCCTTGCACGCCCCAGCAAGCGCGGACTGAGGTCAAGGAAGCACTGGCAATTACAAATGAATCTTGGCATGAGAAATATCTAGGCCTCCCTGTGTATGTGGGCAGATCCAAGAAGAAAGCTTTCGCATATGTGAAGGACAAAATCCGGGAACGTATGCAAGGATGGCTAGAAAGGCTCCTTGCTAAATCAGAGAAGGAGACCCTTGTGAAGGTGGTCGCTCAGGCAATTCCGACGTACGCCATGTCGTGCTTCTACCTGACGAAATCCTTTTGTGCGGAGGTGAGCGCAATGATTGCAAATTTCTGGTGGAGTCAACAAGATAAGAGAAACCCCATCCATTGGTTGAGCTGGGATAAACTGACAAAACCGAAGGCTATGGGTGGTCTGGGATTCCGGGATATGTATAGTTTCAATGTGGCCATGCTGTCAAGACAAGTATGGCGCCTCATACAACACCCGGATAGTTTATGTGCTCGTGTGCTCAAGGCAAAGTATTATCCCGAGTGTCACATTTTGGACGCTGAACTGAAAGACAACATATCATACACTTGGAGGAGCATGTTGCATGGAGCAGACCTCGTCAAGCAAGGATATATCTGGCGTGTTGGTGATGGCATGAATGTGGATATATGGACGGACCCATGGATTCCGAGAGCATGGTCTAGAAGGGTTATCACACCGCGAGGTGCATGTCTTCTAACCCACGTCAATGAACTGATTTGCCCAGTTACTGGAGGTTGGGATGAATCTCTAATCAGAGACATTTTCTGGCCTGATGATGTTAAGAATATTCTTCAGATCCCGCTGAGAGAGGGCGTAGATGATTTTACTGCCTGGCACTTTGATGGAAGAGGAAGACACTCTGTCAGAGGAGCATACAAACTTCATGTCCAGCTAGAGAAGGAACGTAAAGGAAGGAGCACCGGCAGCAGTACTATGGTAGCTGGTGATCTGAATAATTGCCCTGATCAATCATGGAAGCGTATTTGGTCATTACCGTGTCCACGGAACATCAGTATGTTTGTATGGCGTCTGAAACATAATTCGCTAGCCCTCTGCATAAATCTGGCAAACCGGGGTGTCAAACTGGATAGCACAAAGTGTTTCTTCTGCGGCCGGATGGATGAAGATGGGGCTCATTTGTTTGTCAAATGTAAAGCAGTTAAGGTCATGTGGCGATCGCTTGATATGGAACATGTCCGGGATAGACTTGAAGCAGCACATTCAGTACATGAGACATTGGATATGTTATGGACCTTACATGAGCAAGAGAGAGTTGTGATTTTAACCATGTGGTGGCAGTGGTGGCAGAATCGCAACAAGGTACGAGAAGGCGAGCTTCCTCTGTCAGCCGAGGAAATTGTTCGGCGAACGAAGAACTATAGCCTTGAATATGCTGAGTTTTTTGGCAAGGATGTGAAAGCCAAAACTGGCACACGCTGGAGACCACCACCTAATGATATCATAAAGCTCAATGTGGATGGAGCTTTCAATGCTGGAGATGATCATGCGGGATGGGGAGTTGTTGCTCGTAACAGCCATGGAAATATTCTTCATGCAGGTGCAGGAAGCACCAATGCTATCTTCGATGCCTTTGGGGCGGAGCTAAGAGCAATGGAATGTGCTATCACCATAGCTGCTGATCTTGGAATGCTACAGGTGGCTTTTGAAACAGACTCCAAACTGCTAGAAGAAGCGTTGGACTTTGCCCGTGCGGACTCGTCGCCATACGCTTCAGTCATCGAGGACCTGAAGCTTCAAATGAAGATGTGGTTCTCATTCAGCGAGGTCCAAGCGTGTCGTCGTGAGGCCAATACTGTAGCCCACGAATTAGCTAAGATTGGTCAGTGTTGTTTTAATTAATCTCTGTACTGGGAGTCCGATGTTCCGCCCATTGTGGCTGGCTGTGCTATGGGTGATATGCCCACGCACACGTAAGCAATAAAACTTTGCTTCCCTTCAAAAAAAAACTTTTCTTCTTGCCATTTTCTTGTACTTCCTTCTGAGGCAGCAATTTCATTTATTTCTTGTTGGAACTAATTGTGTGTTCACTATCTAGCTCTCTACTTCTTCAATTGACTCTTGAACTTGCACTATATTGGCTTTGCATGCAAGATTGGTATTTTTCTTCGTGCCTTGAATATTGGCACACATCTTCTCAGTGGTTCTTGCCGTGTTCACCTAACTTACATGTGACAAACATAGCAGGAACGTCATCAAGAGTGAGTATCTTGTATTGTGGTCATTGTTTGATCTGGAAGACCATGCTTGAATTAGTTGGCATGCTTGAAAAAAGGAACTTCTCGAGAACAAAGCCATTTCCACTCACTCACAATTGAATCCTTTCAACCAAAAGTCAAGGCATTGATTGTAGTGTGTGGCTCTTGAAGTGACTCATCATCGACCATGGCACAAAAGTCCATTTCACGCTTCAAGATTGATAGGTTGGAGAACTTGATGCTTGATTTGCCTTCATGCGTAAGTTCTAGAACATACCATGCTCCCTTGGTGGTTTAATGGACATAGATCTAGAGATACTATGGAGAAAATAAAATCCGGTTGAAGATTGGATATGTCCTTGAGTAGCATATCAGGTGCTTGAATCTTGAATTTTTGATCTCTTATCAGCACCGGAGTGAGATTCCTTGGATCAACTAAATTATACCCTACCATAGTAATCTCCTATAGCAAAATGTTAGCACCACGCAAATGTATCCTAATTAGCGTTTTCCAATTAGGATATCGAGTATCATGAGGCATGGTGCAGGGCCACAACTAGCTCTATGCTAAGTTTTGAATAGAAGCATCATAATTAATTGAGTGCCATCCTCCTGTAATCCATGGGTGATCCTACACCATCGTTATGCTCCGAGGTGGATGTTGACTCTAAGGGCTTACTTTTAACCAAGCCAATGATTTTACTCCAACTCCTCAATCTTCCCCTCCCTCCACCATCATCTTCACTCTCTAGGAGATGAGGCCTACCACAAGAGTCCATGGCTCTAATACTAATTGGAATATCAAAGATATCGAATAGATGGGAGGAGGGGGTGAATATATGCCTACATATTTTAACCTTGTTCATTGATTACATTAAGCACAAATAACCGATGAGGGTAGAAATAACCAAAATGGGATCACATCACACAAGGTGAGTTATCTCGAAGTGTAAGTGTTTTGTGAGGGTGGAATGAAGGCATAAATAACTCTAATCACAGGTGGAGCTGACGAAGATACCCAACGGGCATGAACTAGCTTTCTTTTAGCGAAAGCTCAAGCTCGACCACTAATGGTAAATCCTAAGACTAACTTTGGGCCTTCACAAACTTCCTAGAGCTAATCCACATCTTTGGAAATTTCCGAGTGACTTCAAACATCCAGGGATCCCACAGTCCCAATAGTAACAAGAGTCATGTTTGACTCAATTATAAATCAACTTTGGCTTGCTGAACATATTAGGGGACCCCCTTTATTTTCCCTCGCTTGGTTCAATGGTTGTGGCTTTGGAGAAGGAATTGTTGAGTTTTAGAGGCCAACAATTGTGGGGAGAGAGATTAGCTGTACACTTATGCGCACTGCTGGAGGTTGACTCTCGGTGCTTTCAATCTAGTCAGAAATCTACCACCTCATGTGGAGTTCATTCGGAGGCTTCAGAGCAACTCCAAGCCACAATAGGGGCAACAAACCAGGCTTTTTAAGGGTGCTTTAGGGTTTTCTCTCCTGATTTTCGTGTGTACCTAGGATCTCATAGGTCATTGATTGTCACACAATCCTTTGTGAACCCCTTTGTAATACTATGCTTACGTATGAAATAATGTCGTCTTATTTTTTATTTTTGTTCGAGAGATCCCCGACTACCTTTACATTTTCATGGGACTAAGGGCCTATTTGGTTCGTGTCCTCGCTCCGACGCGCCTGGCCTGAATCCTGCGTGGAAAGTGCCTGCATTGTGTTTGGTTGCTGTCTAGAGTATTCAAGGTAGTCTGGCCTGGTGAACCGGCTTTCATGCTTAGCCTGATGCATAACCCAGGCACATTGCTTAGCCTAGCCCAGGCGTTAGAAGCTGGTTGCCTGGGAAGTTGGCCGGCGCTAATTCTGCTCTTGTGAGCTGCTTTTTTCAGGTGGGCCAAGTCTCAAATCAATACTTTTTTATACAGTAAGCTTTCTTCAAGCCAGGTCACCATCCAAACACCCCTTGCCTGGGCGGGCAAAATTCTTTCAAATTGTAGGTTGTGTTCAGGCGTTACTTTTTGCCAGGAAAGTCGGCCAGGGTGCGAACCAAACACACCCTAAATATCTATGTGCCTACTCATGAATATAATTAGTTCCATAATTGCTTTGTCACTAAATAGAAAACCCACACAGGGCCACACCATATATGTCATAGAAGAAAACAACATGCCACTAGCCACCATCACACATAGATCGGGCAAACAAAGCCCCCCCCCCCCTCCCAAGATAACTTTTCTAGCAGTGGTAGGACAAACTCAAATATGTGGTTAGTTGCTCGTGACATTGCCTATCTTGTCACAATTTAGAAGGTTCTTCCTGAACTCCGGACGGTCTTTGATACAGCCACTATTTGCATGCGGTGAGCTTCCCTCAATAATCTCAACCACACAATCTCCTTATCCACCTCTTAGCCCCTCCCCCCTCCGCATTTAGTTTCATGGTTCCTCGTATGTATCTCTGTTCCAATCGACACCTCTGTTGTCGTTGCTAGTCATCGCCCTCGCAGTCACCACTCCACCGAACCCGGAAGTCCACATGAAGATTTTCGAATATTTGTGGAGTTTCCCATTAAGTTTAATCCAAAAAATAGTGGATAAAACATGAATAACATAATAGTGATGATAACCAAAATAAGCAACAAATTGTTAAAGCTAGTTGTGCAATCGAGATAATAAGAAACAAGCATCATATTCATATTGATTGCTACTAACAGTGAACCGAACGCTAACCCTAACAGAGAGAATAATATGACATACGGAGCAACGGAAGAGAATGCAGGTGCTCCGCTCATCATGTTGTTGAGGAGGTGATCAACGTCGGGGAAGAAGTCGCCGTTGGGGAACTCATCGTCGGGGATGTCTCCATTCACAACCACGATGAACAAGGATCCAGCAATCACGCAAGGGTGCTCCCCAAATACCTAATCGCCCATCTCCCGTACCAGATCACAAACAACGGAATTTCAGAGGCGTGTTGTCTTGCTCCTCGATGCACACCAAGAAGCGAGATGAGAAAGTGGTAGGCGACACAATGCTCTCGAACAAAGGAAGGAAAGTGTGTCTTGTCCAGGAAGAGGAGCAGTCTCTTATAGGTGAGGCGATTTGCAACTGATCCCTCGGTAGTGGGGAGAGAAACTGGCTCCTGCTAGGGAGAGAAAGAGAAGCAGTCAACACGACTGTTCATCTCCAACTCAAGACGCAAAACATTTCCACTTTTTTTCTTGCATGACAAAAATTAAGGCAACGCTCACATTGCATAGGTCCTAGCGCGGCTCAGTTCAATCATGAAACACGACGCGCGTGCAGGGTGTGGCGAGGCCGGCGGCAGAGGAGAAGTGCACGTGTATGTGCTCTCTTCTGATGCTCTTAGTTGTATGTGAAACAACTCTCCTTATAAGTTGGTCTCACACATTCTTCACTTGCAGGGCGAGGCAAAACTTTCCACCTTGTTGTGCATGAATGTATCATGTTGACCTCTGAAATTATCTATGAATAATTGTTACTGTTCTAAAATATTAAATGGGCTAGGCATAATAATTTCAAAGAAGACATCGCCCTGATCCTCTGATTCAATATTTGCCTTAACCCTAGTCTGTATATCAACCTCCCCATGCCACCCCAATAGTTGGTCGACTAGCTTTGCTCTCCACCACATTGGTCTGACTTGTGCCCTTCTTTTTATTATTGCTAGTGTCTAAGAGAATCTACAGCCGGACGCCCTAAACCAACCTCAAACGTCCGGGCGGACGTCCCGGTCACTCACTGGTCACAAAAATGCAACCTAGGTGGGCTCTTTATACGGGCCTGAGACGCCCGGGCTGACCGGCACCCCTCATATCCAGATCAAATATGGGGCAGATATAGGGGCGCCCGGGCACGCCCAGGCATGTGCGCCACGTCGGAATGACGATGGGGTCTCACAGGAAAACACTTCGAAACCCGGCGGTCTGAAGCTCGTCTCCTCCACCGGACCGATGGCGCCACGTGGCACCGCTCCGGCGGGCCGCGTAGTGCCTAGCCCGACTATTTAAGTCGACCGCCGGCACTGAAACCCTATCCATCCACATTTCCCTCCTCCCGTCCTCCGCCACCCCCACTTTCCACTCTTTGTCCGCCACCACTAGTAGCCATGCCCCCCGGTAAGGAGTTACCCATATCTAACGCCGGAGGACCAGCTGCAGCTCCTTGAGCAGATTCAGGCAAGGTGCGAAGCCCGGATCGCCGCGGGGCTACCTCCGGATGCGGTGGATCCGGAGGGGGACTTGTATGAGGAGGAGGAGAAGGATCCAGAGGAGGGTGTGGAGGACGCTGGGGACACGGATCTATTGGCGAAGCAGCAGACAATCCTCGATTTCCTCCGCTCGGAGTCGGATGCGGAGGTCAGACGCCGTAGTCGGCAGGAAATGGAGGCGGAGCACGGCGCGGAAGTCGACGAGATGCTCGTATACATGGATGAGGAGGGGGAGGTCCACCCGGCGCCGACACCGGCGTCATGGAGATCTCCAACGACGAATCGTAGCTAGCGTGTCATAGTACGTAGGTTTGTTTTGCATGGTTTGTATGTATTTAGGGGGTGAAACATGAGGACTCGAATGCAGAGGAGCAAATTTGAGGCGTGACCGGTCATCGTGCTTGGATGCATCCGGTCGTGTGCGCGGGGCATTTGAGAGTTCGATTTGCCAAGTCCGGCTGTAGATACTCTAATTGTTAGAAATGAGCTGCCTCAAATACAATGCATTTTCCCCTCCAATTGTGTATGGTATATGACTTCTTTCTCTACCAACCACCACAGGACATGAACATGATCTCTCGTTCTCCCGGGCATGTGAAGGATCACACCCCACTTTCCACCCATTCTATTCCCAAAAACAAAGGCAGTCGCCTTTTGCAATGCTCTAACCCCAAAGATATAATGTAAACAAAAGACTGAAGCAAATAGATACAGTTGTGGTCATCAAAAGATACAAGCAGTTGGGTTGGTAAAGCAGTCCGTAGCAGTTGATGGGTGTGTGGGAGCCAGCAACGTACCCAGCTTTTGGCAATGCCCGCCCTCGTGCGTGCATCGGTGGTGGTGTGGCAGGTCGCCAGGTTCAGCAGAATAGATAAAGAAACGCATCTGCGATTTCAGGCGGATCCAAATCTTTTTTTTTTTTTGAAAGGAGGCGGCTCCAAATCTTGGGTGGATGGAGGATCGGCAGTTCGCCATCGGTGGTCGGTGGTGGTGGGAGGTTGTGGGCCGCGGCGACGTACCTCTCCCTCGGACGGCCGGCCCATCGCAATTGATTTTTTCAAATATGTATTGAAAGATGTTAAACAACTGTTTGAAAAATACTAGTCAAGCAATTGATTTTTTCAAATATGTATTGAAAAATGTTGGCCATTATTAAAAATGTTTAACATGTATTTAGAAAACGTTAATAAAGCATTTGATAAAATATAAAATGTTTATAGAAAACATGTTGCCCATGTATTAAAAAAATCTTGTATTTTATTAAAATAATGTCAAACTTGTATTAGTATTTTTTAATCAGTATTTAGAAAACATATATATATCTCTATGTGTGTGTGTGCGTGTGTGTAGTCTATTCGTCATTCAGGGTGCAGAATAAGTTATTCTTCAGCCGAGATAATCTTACGATCATTTTGTAAATAAATTATATTTGAAATACAATTTTTTTACATTCATATTGATTCTCTACACAAAATTTGACATAAGAAAAAATATAGGCATAAGACAAAAAAATTGCATTTTTGTAAAAATACTAATCAAGCAATTGAAATTTTTTAAATGTGTATTGAAAAATGTTGGCCATGTATTGAAAAAATGTTTAACATGTATTTAGAATATTTTAATCAAGAATTTGAAAAATATAAAAAATTTATAGAAAACATGTTGCCCTTGTATTAAAAAATCCTATATTTTATTAAAATGATGTTAAACTTGTATTGATAATTTTTAACTAAAGTAAGCCTGAACGCAGAGGTGCTAATTCTACCCTCCGGCCGGACTAAGCACGCGGCTTGGCCGAACAAATTAATCTTCGTCCAACTCCTAGTAAACTCCCTTGCAAAATAAAGTAATGGTATTAATTTCATTACCGGCTGCATGCAGCAATCCTCCGCCTCGCGTCGTACTATCTATCCACCAAATCCCACCTAGTAAATTTCCTTGCAAAACATAGTAACGGAGTTAAATTTGATACTGCACCATACCACACCCCTTCCCGCACTAGCTCTTGTCTTTAATACCTTCTAGTAAAATACATTGGAAACACAGTAGCAGAATTAACTTCATTACTGACTACCTGTACTAGTCCTCCGTCTCGTACTAGTTATTAACATAATTCCTTATAGTAAATAAAATCCAATATCAAACAAAATAACAAAATTAAATTTGTTACCAGGTACATGCACTAGACCCGTCAGTAAATATAGTTATTCATCTGATTCCTCATAGTAAAATTCCTTGCAAACATAGTAATGCAACTAAAAGTGGTTATCAAAAATATTTACATTCATATAGATTCACTACGCAAAATTTGACATAAGAAAAAAAAGTATAGGTCATAAGACCAGAAAAATGTTAAAAAATTGTTAACAAAGCATTTGAAAAATATTAAATGTGTACATAAAAATTGTGACCATGTATTAAAAAAAAAATTTGTATTTGAAAAATGTGAACCAAGCATTTGAAAATAAAAATGTATATACAAAATATGTTGACCAAGTATTGAAAAATGTTAATATTTTACTTCTAAAATGTTAATGAAGCATTAGAAAAATGTTAAAAAATCTTAACCATGTATTTAGAAAATATTATAGTTGTATTTGAAAAATCTTAAATATGTACTAAAAACATTTTTGACCTATACGAAAAATTTAGAATGAAACCTAAAAAGCAAATGAAAATGAAAAACAGTGTGAAAACCAAACACAAAACAAAAGAAAGAAAAATAAAAAGAAAACCAAAGAAACAAGTGCAAAAAACTGAAGCAGTGAAAACCGAGAAAGAAACAAAGAAAAACCAATGAAAGACGAGCAATAAAGCAAAAAAGCTGAAGGAAAACATAGAGAAAAAAAGAAAAGAAAAACAATGAAAACCGAGAAAGGAACATAAAAAATTTAGAAAGAGGAAAAACTTGTAAAAAAACAAAAAATAAAAAAATAAAACTAACAAAAAAGACAATATAAAGATATCAAAATAAGTAAATTTAGAAAGGGTAAGAGAACCAAGAAAAACGGTGCTAATCAAAGAAAAACAAAAGGACCAGAGAAAACTGACAAAGAAAACAAGAAACCAAATAAGAGAAAATAAACAAAATAAACAATCGCGAGCTTAAAACAGCGAGCGAGTGAAGAAGAAAAAAAACAGCAATTGGGCCAGCCTGGTTGCTTCACGAGATATAGTTCTAATGAAGCGAGATATAGTTCTCGTGACGCGGTAGCGTAGTATAGGATTATTCCGCGTCGTGCGCTTCGTAGCGGCGTTGCCGAATGCGTCCGTCGGCAGCGCAAGGCCGTTCGACGGGGTGCGTATATAATTCACTTTTAGCGAGACGTAGGGTAGCTGAACCGAGCGTCAGAATGGGCCGGCCCAGTTGGTGAGGCCACACGCCCATGCCACAGCCTAATTTTTTTGTTTTCTTCAAGTTCATTTTTTTGTTTTTTGCTTAATTTTTATTTTTTTATACATAAAATATTGTAATTCTATATATTATAAAAAAACTTTACGTAAAACATTTGAAAAATATTAACCAGGCATTTGAAAAATGTACAATATGTATAAAAATGTTTCTCATGTATGCAAAAAAGTACAAAAATTGTATACATTGTATACAAAAAAATGAGGATCATGTATTAAAATGTGTATAATAAATGTTTCTGATGTATACTTAAAAATGTACAGATGTGTATGGAATAAGTAGACATTAAAAACATATGTTTGAAAAAAAATTAATCATGTATTTCAAATTTTATGCTCAGTTTTATTTTTTTATTACCATAAAAATAATGTTCATCGTGTATTGCAAAAAGTTGACCATGTATTTGAGGAAGCGTTCATAACATGTATTTAAGAAGAAGAAAAACGTACATCATGTATTTGATAGATGTACAACATGTATCAAAAACAATTCACATGTACAATGAGCACTAAAAAAAATTAGACATGTATTGAAAAAAAGAAAAATAACGCAAAACGGCAAAGAAACATAAAGGAAACAGATAAAACCGAGAAAAAACAAAAGAAACCCAAAGCATAATGAAGAAAAAAACGAAAACCCAAGGAAGAAAAATAGAAAGCCAAAAGAAGAAAAAGAAAAAAATAAAACTAGCTAAAATGCATGCAAAAAATGAAACAAAGAAAACAAGTAAAAACCGAGAAAGAAAAAAGAAAGAAAAGAAAAAAACACGAATAAAACGAAGAATCCATGGAAAAACGAAGAAAAACATGAAGAAACAAAAAAAAAGAGAAGAACGCATCGTACATGGCTACCAGCGAGCGAGTGAAAGCATTCAATCTTGTGTAGGTTGTATCATGGCATGAATTTCTTAGTTCGTTCTTACAGTACTTGTTTCCTTTCTGAAAGCATCCCAATAATGATCTCTTGCCACTAATTGTGATGTCTTTGATGGTTGTGTACTTGGAGTTTATTAATATACTATAAGATAATATTAAGCCATGTGTTATGCTTTTCAAGTAAAAATCTTATTGGTATATTTTATGACTTTCTATGACTATTTCGTTTGTACATCCTTCTTTGTAATATATATCATCATAATTGTCATCTACCTAGAATCTTATACACTTGAGAGAAGTTACATCTCTAGTTGATATCCTAATTCTTTCGCGTCCACTTTTTCATTCTCTTGTTATGTCTTTGGTGGCTCTGTGAAAGCATTTGTTGTTTGAGTGTGTGTCTTATCTCTTTGCATCTTAGTGCACTCATTCTTGGTGAAGATTGTTTTTCTCATGCTTGTCTTGATGAGCCTTTTATCTTCAATCTTCACCATGGGTTGTCACAAGCTTTGATTTTTTACTTTGCATATTAGTGAGCTTGTGAACCCATTTGCTAGTTGTGTTACAGCCTTCTCAATTAACTTCGTGTGTGTGGGAAGGACATTTCTTGCACTTTGTGTCTCATTTCTACAAGACTATGTTGATGCTTAATGCTCATACTTATATTAGTCTTATCAAGTGCTTTGCCATGACTCACACACATCATTTTGGTTGAGCTTATTTTTAAGTTACCACTTTTGCATGTTGCTCAATCATATGTTTGTTGCAAGTGCTAGGCTTATTTTCTCATCTATGATTGCTTGCAATTGTTTTGTCTTTTTATTGATTTTGGGGGAGTGATGATCCTATTTTCATGCACTTTGCATCCAAATACAAAAATAATAATCTATCTAGTGCACAAATCATGGGGAGCTTCTCTATTTTCTTTACAACACTCATTTGCTCAAATCATAATATACTTTATTCATTTGGCTTATCGAATCTTTTCATTGACTGCTTCACTTTTTGTTATGCCTTTGTGTCATGTCAACCTTTAGCAATCTTTGGATCCTTAATATAGTTTGTCTTCCTCCAACTATTTGTCATTGGATATGTATATTTCATTACACTCATATTTTGAGAAATACACACTTTATGAACACATATTATATTGGCCTTCTAAGTTTTTTGCCCATTTTGGCAATGGATGCCAATGTGGGAGAAGTTTAGAGGGTTTTTTATTTCATGCTTTGGTTTTGTTGCTAAAGCATTTGCATCCCATGCTCATGCATTATTGGTTGTTGCTTTTTATGGTGATGCTTAATTCCTTATATAAACCCTCCTAAAAGAGATTTTCATCAATTATCAAAATGGGGGAGATTGAAAGAGCATGGTGCCCCCATGTTTGGTTTTGATAATTTATGACAATCCCTATGGACTAATGGTTGCCTTGATTTATATTTGAAGGGTTTCTCCATGTGCATTGCTTGAAGATCATATGTTGGTTTCAACGTTAGAAGAAGGAGTTCATGTGTTGACCAAAGTGGTATTCAAGGAGTTATCCAAAGATTGGTCATGTGATAGTTGATCCTATTGCAAAAATGCCTTGAAGAAGAAGATTGTGTGAACATTCATGTTTACCTTCAAGACATCACCTTCATGAAGCTAGAAGATAATATTCAAGGTTGATCAAGACTAAGTATAAAGAGTGGATTCAAGTTGATCAACACACAAAGCGTAAAAGATGTACCAAGAGGGGTCAAGTGATCTCATGGTATAGTAAACATTCACTGTCCATTACGCTTTGTGTACTAACCCGTTATCTATGTGAGGTCTCTTTGTGGGGTTAGGTGTGCTCCCAAAGAAAGATCTCATATGACCCATGGAGGATGACATTAAGTGGTAATCGACATCAAGGTTTTGGTGTGAAAATTTAAGTGGAGCATCACGAAGAGGTCATGCTTGAAGCTTACCGTCCATTCTCGTGATAAGGGACATGTGAAGATGTGCCTAAGAGAGGCTCATCCATAGTGGAATATGGGATATCAATTTACTAGTCTTCATCGAGTCAGCGCAATCAAGAAAGGTGGTCCAACTTGAGGAAGTCAAGATCGTCATCATCTAGCTCAAGTGGACTATGCACAAGGCAAATGTTTGATCTTGATAGGTTTTCTATTTTACCGGTCATGGTGTTAGTTGGGAGGCTGGCTTATAGGATTGAGTGTTGTACTATCAAGGGGGGCTCTCAATTGAGTAACTTGATCGTATCGTTCACAGAGAGCTCAAACCATTGCATCCTTAGCATCACCTTTCTTGGTTCTTGTTTGGCTTTTCTCTATGCGAGCTTTGGGGCTTGTGGTTATCTTCATGACAAGCTCAAGTTCATCAAAAACGGATTTCATATGCATCTTCTATTATGTTTTCGATGTTGGAGTTTTTATCGGTTCTTCTCTTATGGAGGTTTCATGCTTGTACATTGTTGGCATATAACTCTTGCCTGTTCTGGAGTTTTCCAATCGTATTTTTATAGCTCTTGTTGTTAGCTTTCTATCGAGCTTGAGTTTTTCAAAATCGGAGCTCGTTTGCAGAAGTTATGGACAGGGCTGGGCGTTTGGTATAAACCGAAAGTTCGGTTTCTAACGTTCTATTATTTTTCAAATTCGGTTAGCAAAACCAAAAACCAAAAATGGTAGCCCAATATAACTAACCGAAAGCTCGGTTTCTTCCGTTTGTGATCGGTCTCACCGAGATGAGGTTTCACCCTAACCCTAACGCATCGGTCTCACCGAGTTGGTATTGCCGGTCCCACCAAAAAGCTTAACGTTCACATTTTGAACTAAGTCGGTCTCACCGAGTTTCACTATTCGGTCCCACCAAGTTTGGTAAATTGTGTGTAACAGTTAGATTTTGTGTCGAGTCTATATATACCCCTCCATCCTCCTCTTCATTAGAGAGAGAGCCATCAGAACGTGCTAATGTCTACTACGCAACTTTATTCTTGTAGACACATGTTGGGCCTCCAAGCGCAGAGTTTTGTAGGACAGTAGCAATTTCCCCTCAAGTGGATGACCTAAGGTTTATCAATCCATGGGAGGTGTAGGATGAAGATGGTCTCTCTCAAACAACCCTGCAACCAAATAATAAAAAGTCTCTTGTGTCCCCAACACACCAAATACAGTGATAATTTGTATAGGTGCACTAGTTCGACAAAAAGATGGTGATAAAAGTGTAATATGGATGGTAGAAATATATTGTCATAATTTGAATAAATAAAACAGCAAGGTAGCAAGTAGTAAACGGGCACAAAAAGGTGTTTCAATGCTTAAAAACAAGGCCTAGGGTCCATACTTTCACTAGTGCAATCTCTCAACAGTGCTAACATAGTTGGATCATATGATTATCCCTCAAAGTGTAACAAAGAATCACTCCCGAGTTCCTATTAGCAGAGAACAAAAGATAGAAATTGTTTGTAGGGTGCGAGGCCACCTCAAAGCTATTCTTTCCGTTCGATCTTTTCAAGATTTCGTACTAAAATAACACAAAGATATTGTTTCCGTTTGATCTATCCTAGAGTTCGTACTAGAATAACACCAAAGCAAATTCATATTCATAATACTCAATCCACACAAAGAACTATAAAGAGACCCCAAAGTTTCCGTCGGAGAAAAGATAATAAAAACGTGCATCAACCCCTATGCATAGATTACCCCAATATCACCGCGGGAATCCGCGAGTTGAATGCCATAACATATATCAAGTGAATCAATATGATACCCCAATTGTCACCTCAAGTATTCATACCGCAAGACATATATCATGTGTTCTCATCTCTAAATATTCAATCCGACAAGACAAAACTTCAAAGGGTAAAGATTCAATTCATCACAACAAGAGTATAAAGGGGAGAAACATCATATGATCCATCTATGCTAACAAAGCCCATGATACAGATCACGAGAGAGAGAGAGATAAAACACATAGCTACTGGTAAAAACCCTCAGCCCCGAGGGTGGACTACTCCCTCCTCATCGTGGTGGCCCCTGGGATGATGAAGATGGCCATCGGAGATGATTCCCCCCCCCCTCCGGCAGGGTGCCGGAATGGGTCTAGGTTGGTTTTCGGTGGCTACGGAGCCCTGCGGTGGCGGAACTTCTGATCTAGGTTAACCCCGAAGGGTTTCGGAATATTTGCGAATTTATAGTGCAAAGAGGGGGTGCGGGAGGCCACCGAGGCGGGCACAACCCACCTGGGCGCACTAGGGGCCCTAGCGCCCCCTGGTGGTTTGTGCCCCCCTCGAGCCCCCCCCCCAGGTGCAGCTCTGGCCCAATGGGTTCCTTCTGGTCCAAAAAAAACTCCGTAAAGTTTCGTTGCGTTTGGACTCCATTTGATATTGATTTCCCGCGATGTAAAAAAAAGCAAAAAATAGCAACTGGCACTTGGCACTGGGTCAATGGGTTAGTCCCAAAAAATGATATAAAGTTGCTATAAAATGATTTTAAAGCATCCAAGAATGATAATATATTGGCATGCATACTTCATAAATTATAGATACGTTGGAGACGTATCAGCATCCCCAAGCTTAATTCCTACTCATCCTTGAGTAGGTAAATGATAAAAGAAATAATTTATGAAGTATGAGTGCTAGCAAAGTGCATAAGTTTGATCAATGATAATTTCAATCACTTTTCCTAGCATCATAGAAACAATTCTTTCTTATGAAACTTCTCATGTTATAGTAGCAACCAATTCACATGTTAAGGTTCAAACAATGAATTCTCTTGAAATTCAACAACCTATGTTCTTAGTCACTAAGCAATTGCAATTCAACTTATTCAACAGAGTTTAAGTAAGAGCTCCACATACTCAACCATCATATAGTCTTCTATGATTGCTAACACTCACCTTGTACACATGAGCAAAACGTTTCAACCGGACACATAAAAAGATAGGGGCTTATTGTTTTGCCTCCCAACGTATTCACCTCAAGGGTGATGTCAACAATAATAACTCATGCTACCCATATTCAACTAGAATATGTGCCTAGATCTTTCCTCACCACATGATGCTTACCAAAAGAGAAAATAAAAAGGAATAGAGAGGAATACTTTGACTCTTTGCATAAAAGTAAATACATAAAAGTAAAACATAGCCCTTCGCAGAGGGAAGCAGAGGTTGCCATGTGCTTATTTGTTTGTATGCCCAACCCCTTAGTGCAAAAGAATGTCACGTTGTATTGCCCCTTATGATAGTAACCTTTATTATGCAGTCCGTCGCTTTTATTACTTTGCCATCACAAGTTCGTACAATGTTCAATTTTCTCTTACACTAAATGATCTCACACTTTTAGAAGCAATTTTTATTGCCTTATTGCACCGATGACAACTTACTTGAAGGATCTTGCTCAATCATCAGGTAGGTATGGTGGACTCTTGAAAATAAGATTTGGGTTTAGGGGTTTTTGGATGCACAAGTAGTATCTCTACTTGGTGCGGAATTTTTGGCTAGCAAAGATGGGGGACAAGCACCACATGTTGAAGGATCTATGATAATATAACTTCTATGTGAATACGAACAAACATAAACCATTATGTTGTCTTTCTTATTCAACGTCAACAATTTTGGCATATAATATTTTGATGGGGGCTCACAATCACAAAAGATTTCCATGATAGTGTATTTATATGTGAAAGTTCTCTTCCTTATACTAATTATTCATGAATTGCTTGTATGACCAATATTGTGATTGTCAAGCCTCAAAAGATTTCACTTTCTAAACCCAATGTGAAGCTACCACTAGGCATGATATGATTTCAACTTCATGACATTCAATTTATCCAACAATTTACTCATAGGATATAAATGAAGCACAAGAGTAAATGACATAGAAAAGAGCTTCGTTGACGGGATGTGAATGCCGCTTACTTAGCCTCTCTGGCAACTATTTAAGGACTCTATTTTATTTAGAAACTTTCAGATCTAAGTACTTTATTAAAACAACAACCAAAACAAAATAAAATGACATTCTAATAATAGCACACATCATGTGAAGAAGCAAAAATTTGGCTCAACCTATACTAACCGATAATTGTTGAAGAAGAAAGGTGGGATGCCTACCGGGGCATCCCCAAGCTTAGATGCTTGATACTTCTTGAAATATTATCTTGGGATGCCTTGGGCATCCCCAAGCTTGAGCTTTTGTGTCTCCTTAATTCCTCTCATATCACGGTTTTCCTAAATCTCAAAAGCTTCATCCACATAAAACTCAACAAGAACTCGTGAGATAACTTAGTATAAACCAATGCAAAATCCTTATCATTCTCTACTGTAGCAAATCACTAAAATTATTATTCAACATTGCATACTAAATGCCGCTGCATGTTTAATACTCCTATCCGCAAATAGAATCATTAAACAAGCAAACATATGCAAACAATGCAAACATAAGAGCAATCTGCCAAAACAGTACAGTCTGTAAAGAATGCAAGAGTATCAATACTTATTCAACTCCAAACATTATGAAAATTTACAACACTGCATAAAATTTATCAGAGCTCATTTTGCAAAAAGTTTCAACATTTTATCACATTCTGACTTTTCTAGAGAGTTTTGCAACAGCGGTAAACTTTTTGTTTTCAAACAGCAACATGTATACTTGCAAAATAAGCATGGCAAAGGCTATCATTGCCACTTTTATCGAAATAAAAGATGCAAAACATTATTACAAATAGCAGAAATAAAATCCTAACAAAATAAATTTATGCTCCAAGCAAAACACATATCATGTGATAAATGAAAACATAGATCTAAGTAAGGTTACCGATATTGTTGGAGACGAAAGAGGGGATGCCTTCCGGGGCATCCCCAAGCTTATTTGCTTGGATATTCCATGGATATTAACTTAGGGTGCCTTGGGAATCCCCAAGCTTAGAGTCTTGTCACTCCTTATTCTCCTCATATTGACATCTCACCCAGAACTTGAAAACTTCAATCATACAAAACTTAACGAAACTTTGTGAGATAGGTTAGTATGATAAAGATCAAACTATTCCACTTTTGGTAGTGTCAAAGACAAGATTAATAATTATTCTCACACAATTCCTAGTTTAGAATATCATTTCCATAATTTATATTGAGCAATATAAGCTATGGAAACTAGGAAACAAGCAAACTATGCATTGAAAACAGAATCTGTCAAAACAGAACAGTCTGTAGTAATCTTTACTCAAACCATACTTATGCTACTCCAAAAATTCTAAAAAATAGGAAAGCCTGAGAAATTTGTCTATTAATCTTCTAAAAAAAGAATCAGCATTTTATCATGCTTTTGTTGAAAACTAGAATTATTTTTGTGAGCACAAAAGTTTCTGTTTTTCAGCAAGATCAAAGCAACTATCACCCAACAAGATCCTAAAGGCTTTACTTGGCACTTTATTGAAACAAAAGCAATAAAAC
The DNA here is from genome assembly GCF_018294505.1 of Triticum aestivum. Classification (NCBI taxonomy): domain Eukaryota; kingdom Viridiplantae; phylum Streptophyta; class Magnoliopsida; order Poales; family Poaceae; genus Triticum; species Triticum aestivum. The sequence continues at coordinate 1,663,622 of NC_057803.1, read as the reverse complement.
ATGATTACTACAGTATCATAATCATGTGAACACACAAAAACAGTAGGTAAAAGCGTTGGGTTGTCTCCCAACAAGCGCTTTTCTTTAATGCCTTTTAGCTAGGCATGATGATTTCAATGATGCTCGCATAACAGATAAGAATTGAAACATGAAGAGAGCATCATGAAGCATATGACTAGCATATTTAGGTCTAACCCACTTCCTATGCATAGGGATTTTTTAGCAAACAACTTACGAGAACAAGAATCAACTAGCATAGGAAGGCAAAACAAGTGCAACTTCAAAACAATCAACACATAGAGAAGAAACTTGATATTATTGAGATATGTAAGGGCATAAGTTCCTTTCTCATAATAATTTTCAGCGGCATCATGAATGAATTCAACAATATAACCATCACACACAACACTCTTTTTATGATGCACAAGCATAGAAGATTTATCACTCTTTATGGCATAGATGTCATCATGATAATCATCATAGATAGCAACTTCATTGCCATAATCAATTGAAACCTCTTCCAAAATAGTGGATGTATCACTAAATAAAGTCATGACCTCTCCAAATCCACTTTCATAAATATTGTAATAAGATTCAACACACTCCAAAATAGTGGGATCACTACTACCTAGAGTTGGCACTTTCCAAACCCACTTTCATCAATGTAATCATCATAAATAGGAGGCATGCTATCATCATAATAAATTTTCTTATCGAAAGTAGAAGGAATCAAAGGATCATATTCATTAAGCAAAGCATCCCCAAGCTTAGGACAAGCATTATTTCCAGCAAATAAATCTTCAAACATATCATACTCATCAAACATAGCATCCCCAAGCTTGTGGTTTTGCATATCATCACAATCATTCTTATCAATAGCATGAATGGCACCAATAGTATAGGAAACATTATTATCATATTATTCCAAGCAAGTGCTAAAAATATTTTCAAGATCATAATTGATATCGTTGTCTTCGCAATCATAATCATCACAACAAGCAATAAGCATCACAAAATCATCATTAATATCATCATCCTCCATCAACATATTTGATTCACTTTCATGAGGCACAATGGTGATGGGAGCAACTTTATTTGGGAGAGATACCTTTTTACCTCTATTCTTTCTTCTTTTCTTCTTCTTCACCACACCATGTGTGGGTTTAATTAATTCTTTCGAGTTTCTTGTTGAAGAGCTTGATTGGATAGGAAGCTCCTCCTTGTTAACTGATTCATCATAATAAACACTAGGAGGGTATTGGGAAATATCTTCCCTTTCATTAGTACTCTCTTCATATTCTATTTGTTTTCTTGTCTTTAGATAATTGGCAATATAAGGATTCTCAATGCAATTTACTGCACAAAACATATGAATTTTCTCTAGATCAAAATTAAGAAATCTCTCGGGATTTGGAAAACCCTTAGTTATATGTTTCATTTCTTCATACCCCAAAAGAAGACTAAGTTCTTTATGATGCTCAAGGGTAATCAAGTTATCACAATTTTTGGACATGATTTGATCATGAAACAATTTGCATTGGAGATTTAAATGACCACGTTCATTGCAAAGTTCACAAGGATGGCGAAAAAAATTACATCTTTCAGCACAATCATCTAGCCTCTCTTTCAACCTTTTCATTTCTAAATATTTACGCTTCTTACAAAATCTATCTTCCCTTTTTGGTGTGCAAAGGCACTCCCAATTCACTCTGCAAAAAGTGACATGCTTATAAGAAACATTTTTTTTCATGACTTGTGCAATCATCATTAGCATTTTGGATATTCAAAGAATTCATACTAACAACATTGCAATCATGCTCATCATTCAAATATTTTGTGCCAAGCATTTTATTGACTTCTTCTTCTAACAATTGAGCACAACTTTCCGAACCATCATTTTCAAGAAAGATATTATAAAGATGATCAATAATATGATGCAACCTAAATTCCATTTTTTATAGTTTTCTTTTAAAAACCAAACTAGTGATAAAACAAGAAACTAAAAGATTCAATTGCAAGATCTAAAGATATACCTTCAAGCACTCACCTCCCCGGCAACGACGCCAGAAAAGAGCTTGATGTCTACTACACAACTTTATTCTTGTAGACAGTTGTTGGGCCTCCAAGCGCAGAGTTTTGTAGGACAGTAGCAATTTTCCCTCAAGTGGATGACCTAAGGTTTATCAATCCGTGGGAGGTGTAGGATGAAGATGGTCTCTCTCAAACAACCCAGCAACCAAATAATAAAGTCTCTTGTGTCCCCAACACACCAAATACAATGGTAATTTGTATAGGTGCACTAGTTTGGCGAAGAGATGGTGATAAAAGTGTAATATTGATGGTAGAAATATATTTTTAGAATCTGAATGAATAAAAATAGTAAGGTAGCAAGTAGTAAACGAGCAAAAAAAACGGTGTTTCAATGCTTAAAAAGAAGGCCTAGGGTCTGTACTTTCACTAGTGTAATCTCTCAACAGTGCTAACATAGTTGGATCATATGATTATCCCTTAAAGTGTAACAAAGAATCACTCCCGAGTTCCTATTAGCGGAGAACAAAAGATAGAAATTGTTTGTAGGGTGCGAGACCACCTCAAAGCTATTCTTTCCGTTCGATCTATTCAAGAGTTTGTACTAAAATAACACAAAGCTATTGTTTCCGTTCGATCTATTCTAGAGTTCGTACTAGAATAACACCAAAGCAAATTCATATTCATAATACTCAATCCACACAAAGAACTATAAAGAGGCCCCAAATTTTCTGTCAGAGAAAAGATAATAAAAATGTGCATCAACCCCTATGCATAGATTACCCCAATATCACCACAGGAATCTACGAGTTGAATGCCATAACATATATCAAGTGAATCAATAAGATACCCCAATTGTCACCTCAAATATTCATACCGCAAGAGATATATCATGTGTTCTCATCTCTGAATATTCAATTCGACAAGATAAAACTTCAAAGGGTAAAGATTCAATTCATCACAACAAGAGTATAGAGGGGAGAAACATCATATGATCCATCTATGCTAACAAAGCCCATGATATAGATCACGAGAGAGAGAGAGAGATAAAACACATAGCTACTGGTACAAACCCTCAGCCCCGAGGGTGGACTACTCCCTCCTCATTGTGGTGGCCGCCGGGTGATGAAGATGGCCATCGGAGATGATTCCCCCCTTCGGCAGGGTGCCGGAACGGGTCTAGATTGGTTTTCGGTGGCTACGAAGCCCTGCAGCGGCGGAACTTCTGATCTAGGTTAACCCCAAAGGGTTTTGGAATATTTGGGAATTTATAGTGCAAAGAGGGGGTGCGGGAAGCCACCAAGGTGGGCACAACCCACCTGGGTGCGCCAGGTGGCCATGGTGGGTTGTGCCCCCCTCGGGGCACCCCCAGGTGCAGCTCTGGTCCAATGGGTTTCTTCTGGTCCAAAAACAATCTCCGTAAAGTTTCGTTGCGTTTGGACTCCGTTTGATATTTATTTCCTGCGATGTAAAAAACAAGCAAAAAATAACAACTGGCACTTGGCACTGGGTCAATAGGTTAGTCCCCAAAAATGATATAAATTTGCTATAAAATGATTATAAAACATCCAAGAATGATAATATATTGGCATGAATACTTCATAAATTATAGATATGTTGGAGACCTATCACGTGCCTACACTTCCAACATTCATTTTCTGAGAGAGAACCACCTACTCATGTGTTGAGACCAAGACATTCCAATCCAACCACAAGAATCTTGATCTCTAGACTTCCCCAAGTTGCTTTCCACTCAAATTATCTTTCCACCATATCCAAATCTGTGAGAGAGAGTTGAGTGTTGGGGAGACTATCATTTGAAGCACAAGAGCAAGGAGTTCATCATCAACACACCATCTATTACCTTTTGGAGAGTGGTGTCTCCTAGATTGGTTAGGTGTCACTTGGGAGCCTCCGTCAAGATTGTGGAGTTGAACCAAGGAGTTTGTAAGGGCAAGGAGATCGCCTACTTCGTGAAGATCTACCGTAGTGAGGCAAGTCCTTCGTGGGCGATGGCCATGGTGGGATAGACAAGGTTGTTTCTTCATGGACCCTTCATGGGTGGAGCCCTCCATGGACTCGTGCAACCGTTACCCTTCGTGGGTTGAAGTCTCCATCAACGTGGATGTACGATAGCACCACCTATCGGAACCACGCCAAAAATCTTCCTGTCTACATTGTGTTTGCTCCCTCCAAACTCCTGCCCTTTACCTTCATATGCAATGATTTACATTCCGCTGCTATACTCTTAGAATTGCATGTGTAGGTTGATTGCTTGACTTGTGTTAAGTTGCTAAAATCTACCAAGACTTAAAATTGGGAAAAGGCTAGATTTTTATTTGGTCAAGTAGTCCAATCACCCCCCTCTAGACATACTTTCAATCCTACAGCGCCCCTGTTGAGTGTGCGCGGAACACCCACCACACGCTCCACCGCCGCTGCCCGTCGACAGCTGTTGCCGGCCGCCGTTGCCGCCACACCATCGTCAAAAGCCAGGGCCATCTCCCGCTCCGCCGCCATGGCCGGAAGGCGAGAGGTGGCCGTCATTTCCGCCACCCCACTGCCGGCCACCATGGCCATCACCCGTCTCCTAGATTGGTTAGGTGTCACTTGGGAGCCTCCGTCAAGATTGTGGAGTTGAACCAAGGAGTTTGTAAGGGCAAGGAGATCGCCTACTTCATGAAGATCAACCCAAGTGAGGCAATTCCTTCGTGGGCAATGGCCATGGTGGGATAGGCAAGGTTGCTTCTTCATTGACCCTTTGTGGGTGAGCCCTCCGTGGACTCGCACAACCGTTACCCTTCGTGGGTTGAAGTCTCCATCAACGTGGATGTACGATAGCACCACCTATCAGAACCACGCTAAAAATCTCCGTGTCTACATTGCGATTGCTCCCTCCAAACTCCTCCCCTTTACCTTCATATGCAATGATTTACATTCCGCTACTATTCTCTTAGAATTGCATGTGTAGGTTGATTGCTTGACTTGTGTTAAGTTGCCAAAATTTGCCAAGACTTAAAATTGGGAAAAGGCTATATTTTTATTTGGTCAAGTAGTCTAATCACCCCCTCCAGACATACTTTCGATCCTACAGGTGGTATCAGAGCTTTGGTCTCCATTTGTCTTGATTTCCATAGCTTTGGTGATCATAGCCTTGGTTTCACAACCTAGGAGAGTATGGCGTCTAGTGAGGGAAATTACCACCTTAGAGGGTTTCCAACTATAGAAAAAATTAAATAAATGCTTAAAAACATGACACCTGACATGGTGCCATGTGAAAGGGCAACTATCCCCGGGTGGTTTTGGTAATTCCTAACAACATATAGCTCATTGAGCTAACATTATTCCAAGATTAATATTTCAGGAAAAGCTCAATGAATGGCATGGCATGGATGAGGAAAGTGGATCCCTCAAAATTCTAAGGACAAAAAGTTTGGCTCAAGCTTCAAGATCAAGACTCTACATTTTATATTTTAGTGATCCATGATCACATTGAGTCTATAGGAAAAGCCAATACTATCAAGGAGGGATGAGGTGTTGCTTAATGGCTTGCTTGCTCAAAGTGCTTAGTGATATGCTCCAAAACCCTCAACTACCTTTCCACATCCATACATGACCTAAACCAAAAGTCAAACTCGGCCCCACCGATTCTTTCTATCCGGCGCCACCGAGTTTCAAATGTCATAGCCACTGCCACAAACCCTAGGCAAATCGGTTTCACCGATAGGGATCTCGGTCTCACTAAGATGGGATTGTAATCTCTCTGTTTCCCTTCGTAACGTTTCAGTCTTACCGAGATGAGCGATCGGTCCCACCGAGATTGCAATGTAAACTCTTTGTTTCCCTTTTGTAACATTTCGGTCTCACCGAGATGAGCGAATCAGTCCCACCGAGTTTACCTGACCAACTCTTTGGTTAGCTTATTACCAAAATCGGTCCCACTGAGTTTGTGTAATCGGTCACACCGAGATTATGTTATGCCCTAACCCTAACCATATCGGTCCTACCGAGTTGCATCTCAGTCCCACCGAAAATCCTAACGGTCACTAGGTTTGCTGAATCGGTCCGACCGAGTTTAACCATTCGGTCCCACCGAGTTTGGTAAATTGTGTGTAACGGTTAGATTCTGTGTGGAGGCTATATATACCCCTCCACCCACTCTTCATTCGTAGAGAGAGCCATCAGAACATACCTACACTTCCAATACACATTTTTTGAGAGAGAACCACCTACACTTGTGTTGAGGTCAAGATATTCCATTCCAACCATATGAATCTTGATCTCTAGCCTTCCCCAAGTTGCTTTCCACTCAAATCTTCTTTCCACCAAATCCAAATCCTGTGAGAGAGAGTTGAGTGTTGGGGAGACTATCATTTGAAGCACAAGAGCAAGGAGTTCATCATCAACACACCATTTGTTACTTCTTGGAGAGTGGTGTCTCCTAGATTGGCTAGGTGTCACTTGGGATCCTCCGACAAGATTGTGGAGTTGAACCAAGGAGTTTGTAAGGGCAAGGAGATCGCCTACTTCGTGAAGATCTACCGCTAGTGAGGCAAGTCCTTCCCACTACTGGAAACAGAGAATTTGCCATCAGTCAGCTCTTTGCCGTCTGCTAGTGGACGGCAAAGAAGGTCTTTGCCATCTGCTTGCAAAAAACAGACGGTAAAGAACTGACAGACGACAAAGAACCTGGTTGCCATGAGTCAGCTCTTTGCCGTCTGCTAGCAGATAGCAAAGAATCTTTGTCGTCCGCTGGCAGACGGTAAAGAGGTTCCCAGCAGACGGCAAAGAGGTGCCCCATGGTAGCCACCCCCCTCTCTCTCCCCAGCCCCACCACACCGGCCTGATCCACTCCCACCCCACCACTCTGTCTCTCTCTCTCGTCCCTAAAAAAACTCTCTCATGAACTCACCCCCACCCCAGCTCCTCTCCCCATGATCTCCTCGCCGTCGCCACCACCCATGTCGGCCGGTTCTGGCGAGCACCGGCCGCGCGCATAACTCCCCCAAGCTCGGCCCCTCCCTCCCCCCATCTAGATCCGTGCCTCAAGGCCTGCACCCTTGCCCGCGGCTAGGGTTTCGGGCGCCTCCCGTGTTCTTGCCGGAATCCACCACAATCGGTGATGGCGAGACCGGAGCTTGCTGAATCCGTCACCGGTGTTGCCCAGGTAGGCCCTTCCCCTCCTTCCTTGCTCGGGTCCACCCTCTCCTCCTCACCTTGCCTTCCCTTCCGATCCGTCCCTTTGTTGTAGGTCGCCATGGCAGCCGCCGCCACATCCCCAGCGCACACGCGCCATTCTCGACGGCTACGAGATGGCCGCAGCCACCCCCGCTGCCTCCGAGGTCAGGGTCGACGCGGTGGAGAATGATGATGTCATAGCATACGCGCTACAGGAGGAGCTCGCGCAGGTCGCCATGGCTGAGGCGTTCGGGGCCGACGGCGGCGAGGCTGAGCAACGTGCCACCGTCCTCACAGGAGCCCTCCGCCAACCTCCCCGTGAGCATCCCCTTCCATCCTCCCTTCTCTCTGTTTGTTTCCCCTTGCATAAATCTGAATCAAACATGCGTCCTCATAAATCTGAATCAAATTGTGGATTCTAATTGTTGTGAACTCCATAGGCGCTCACATGCTAGTGGCCTTTGATGACATTTTAAGTTCTTGGTTGTTGTCTTTAATGCCAGTGTGTAGCAGCAAAAAAATTGTACTTGGAAGTGTCAAAATTTATCATTTATAATCAGCCATAGTAATATTGCTATAGATATATACACACTGAAAGTCTGAAAATTTTCTAGTAAATATACATGTCAGCTGCCATATCCGTTGCTTTGTCCCTTATTCAGTGTTTTTATCTTTTCTTGTTTTGATGTTACAATTTTGTTAGTTCATAGATGTTGATTTTGTTTTCTCTGTAGTTGAAAAAGTTCTGTATCAAGCTTCTATGTTTTGTCACAAGGATGAGATTTTTAGAATGCTACAAAACTTCATACCTTAGTAATGTTTTAGAATTTTTAAAACAGAATACATTAGTTGACATCTATTTCGTTAGCTTTTATACTAATGTTTTACTTCTCAGAACTTAATTCTTGCAAATCAAAGTGATCTAGTTACTTGGGGCCTGTTCAGCAACCCACCACAGCCACGACATCCTCAACTCATATTTAACTATGTACAGAGAGCATACAGAGAACAAAAGCCTCACATTTAGCATAAGTTTGCAAATCAAAAAGGCACATACATGTCTCAGTGTGGGCAGCCATGCCTTGCCATCAGTGTGAGCAGCCATGCATTGCCACCAGTGTGAGCAGCCAAAGCCTTGTGCAAATTTCATATGCAAGCCCCGAAAATATGTGGTGTGCAGTTCACAGATTCTTCCCATGTTTATCGGATCTGTTAAGCTAAATTACTCTGCACCTAATATTCACATTGGTTGCTCAAAGTAAAAAAATATGTACTCTAGACTGAATATGTACTTGTTGTCGTATTTTTTAGAAGTATGCAATATGATGTCAGAAGTAGTAACAGGTGAAGCTCCCTCTCTTCTCTTGTAATCCTGCAGGAGGGACAGCCTCAGGGACGCTAGCTGCCTGCTTAACTGAACCTGGGGTTTCTCTTTTGGTTGCTGCATGTGTGAGTGCAGGAGATCAACTTCCTTCTCAACCGATGGGTGGGTAAGCAAGCTCCCCATCCACTCAAGTTCTAAACAAGCAGATAATCATTTGGGGTGCTACCCTGCTATTTCTTCTATGCTATAGTTACTTTACTCATGAACAGATACTCACTTGTTCTTAGTTGTTTTACTTCTAATACTGAGATGAACAGATACCACTTGGTTTGGCTATTCCTATTGGTCTCTTTCTAATAGCCTATGAACAGATGCTATACTTGGTTTTGGCTGTTACTTTCCTAGTTTTCTACTGATAAGACAGATACTACATCTGATTTGGGCAGTGATGCTGGTCTGAGCCCCCCCCTCTCTTAGGCTTAATTTACATGTGGCTATCCCTGTGCTGTGATGAACTAGCCCTGGCACTTCCAGGCTGTCTGAGCACATAATCCCTCAAGTATACCTTGAGGTCTTCTGTAGCTTGGTCTTGTGGATTCTGGTAAACCTGCTTCTTGTGGACAGCCTCCTCCTCCTAGCTGCTTCACACTATCTCACAGATATGGTTTTGGGCCCGATCCTGTTTGATGTTTTGGACACCAAGTGTCTAACAGAACCTACTCTACTGTTGGTTGCCCTATTTATACTGGCCTGAATGGTGTGACTAAGTTGTGTGTGTGTGTGTGTGTGTGTGTGTGTGTTTGTGCTGTCCTCACGGGTGGCCTGAATGAAGTCTAATCCTTGGCTTTAATCACTATTTTTTAGTTGGCTTAATTCCTGGAGCTAGTACTGATAGTGGTCTTTGTGTTGGCATTTAACTTACTACTAATTGTGGTGGCTTCTTGATTGGGTCCTTGGCTGGTTCTCTCCTTTGGCTCTTTGGTATTGGTTTACTCTATTTGGCTTTCTAATTAAGATCACTTTGAAAATCAGGATCTTAACTAAGATTATCTTGATCTCAAGTACTGGCTCCTACAACAATGCATTTCACCAAGTGAAATGCTACATTTCTACTCCTAACACATTCTCTCTTTCTTAGTGTTTTTGTTATGCAGGTTGGAAGAAAAGAAGAAGATCCAAAGAAGATCTTAGTAATAAGATAGTTTTTAGGAAAATAGATATTTAGTTTTAGGTCATTCCTTGTAATATGTGTTGGATATGTGTTGGATATATATGTGTTCATGACTATTGGTAACATGTGTTGGATATGTGTTGGATATATATGTGTTCATGACTATTGGTAATATGTGTTGGATATGCTATATATGTGTTCATGACAGATATATATCTGTGTTTGATTTTCTGTGAAAATGAATTGATATAAGAAGAAACAGAATTAATGCATATTTGGTCTCTTTGCCATCTGCCAACAGATGGCAAAGAGCCTGCAGCCTTTGCCGTCTGCTAGCAGATGGCAAAGAGCCATTCCCTTTGCCGTCCGTCGGCAGATGGCAAAGAGCCATGCCCTTTGCCGTCTGCCACTGACGGCAAATGCCTCTTTGCCGTCCGCTGCAAAAAACAGACAGCAAATAAGGCCTTTGCCGACCCTGTCTTTGCCGTCCCCTTTTGCCATCCGCGGCAGACGGCAAAGACCTTTGCCGTCCGCCATCCGTGCCTTTGCCGTCCGCCGTGGCTGATGGCAAAGTACCAGATTCCTGTAGTGTTCGTGGGCGACGGCCATGATGGAATAGACAAGGTTGCTTCTTCGTGGACCCTTCGTGGGTGGAGCCCTCCGTGGACTCGCGCAACCATTACCCTCCGTGGGTTGAAGTCTCCATCAACGTGGATGTACGATAGCACCACCTATCGGAACCACGACAAAAACATCCGTGTCTCCAATTGCGTTTGAATCCTCCAAACCCTTCCCTTTACATTCTTGCAAGTTGCATGCTTTACTTTTCGCTGCTCACATACTCTTTTGCATGCTTGCTTGAATTGTGTGGAGATTGCTTGACTTGTGCTAAGATAGCTAAAATCTGCCAAGAACTAAAATTGGGAAAAGGCTAGATTTTTATTTGGTCAAGTAGTCTAATCACCCCGTCTAGACATACTTTCGATCCTACAGGTGGTATCAGAGCTTTGGTCTCCATTTGTCTTGATTTCCATAGCTTTGGTGATCATAGCCTTGGTTTCACAACCTAGGAGAGTATGACGTCTAGTGAGGGAAATTACCACCTTAGAGGTCCTTACTTTGATGGTACTAATTTTGCTAGTTGGAAGCATAAGATGAAAATGCATATTCTTGGACATAACCCCATCGTTTGGGCCATTGTGTGTATTGGCTTGGAAGGTGAATTCTTCGATGGAAGGGAACCAAATCGTGAAGCTACAGCTGAAGAATTGAAGATGTTGCAATACAATGATCAAGCTTGCAATATCCTCTTCAATGGATTGTGCCCCGAAGAATTCAACAAAATCCGCCGTCTTGATAATGCAAAGGAAATTTGGGATACTTTGATTGGTATGCAGGAAGGTACTGACTCCGTCAAGGAATCCAAATTGGAGGTGCTTCAAATTTAGCTTGACAAGTTCAATATGAAGGATGGTGAAGGTGTCGCTGAAATGTACTCTAGGCTTGCTCTCATCACAAATGAGATTGCCGGCCTAGGAAGTGAAGAGATGACTGATAGATTCATCATCAAGAAGATCCTAAGTGCCTTGGATGGAAAATATGATACCGTGTGCACATTGATCCAAATGATGCCCAATTACAAAGATCTCAAGCCAACAGAAGTCATTGGTAGAATTATTCCTCATGAGATGTCACTTAAAGACAAAGAAGAGCTTCAGAATAAGTCTAGTGGTGCTTACAAAGCTTCATGTGATGCTCTGTAACATCCCAATTTTTGATCATTAGGTCATCATATGCATCCATGATTTGAGCATTTTGAATTTGATTTATTTGGACACTTCGATCCCAGAGACCTTAAGCAACTCAAGGGCCGTTTGAGAGAGTTGGAGGTTTTCATAAAATTCCATTTTTGAATTTTCAAAAATTGGTAAATTGGATCAAGGTGATTTTTATTTGAAATTATTATTCCAATTATTTCAAAATAAATAAAATAATGAGAGAAGATAATATGACTTTTTTAAAATAGTGAGGAAATAATGGAAATTTAATTTTGAATAAAAATATATTGTTATTTGAATTTTATTTGACATTTTATTCGATTAAATTAGGGGAAATTGCATTTTAGCCCAAAAAAATGTTCACGTTGTCCTAAATATTAGGAGAGGACCGTGAAAATTATTTTTTGGATTTTTATTTTATTTTGATTTTTCTACGTGGCGAAATTAATTAAAAAAGCTCCTTTCCGGACCGAACTAGGCAGAAGGCCCAGCTGGCCCAGTGCCTCGCCCCGCCGCGACCAACTCCGGGTAGAGTTCGACCGCCGCCTGCCGCGGAGTCCGGCTCAGACTCCACCTCGTTGCCACCTTTGCCCCTCCTCCAAGCCGCCCTCCCTGCCCCCTTTATATAGCCACCGACCCCAACTCTCCCTTCAAGCCGCCCCGCCGCCCGCTGCCGACGCCGCTCACCGCTTGCGCCGCCGCCGCATCGCACTGCCGTCGCCTCGCCTCACTGCCGCCCCTGCCGCCTCCTGCCGCTAGCCGCTGCCGCACGCCGCCCACCGCCGATGCCGTCGTTTTTTTCGAACCGGTATAAACCGCTAAAAACCCGCCCGTTTTTTATTTTAGATCGGTTTATTTTTTAGGTCAAGTTATTTAGTGAGCGTTCGCTCGTTTGGTTCTGTTAACGAACGAATTCGTTCATTAGTCTTTGTTAGCGAACGTTCATCCGATAGATTTTTCTTTTTAGTTTAGTTTTGAGCCAGGGACCTATCCGCAAATAGTTTTCATACAGATTAGTCCATAATTTTTAAACCCTCACTACTTTTTGGTCGTTTATCCAAATCTAGTGAAACCAACGCCAAAATCTTCGTCTTGTAACCCTCTGTCTAGATAAACAACTTGAACATGATTTTGAAAATTTAAAATTTGGTTTCAAGAAGATTTGAATTTGAACTTCTTTTGATCGTAGTTTGTGTTTCATAGCTCCGATTCGATTGATTCTTTTTGCAAATCGAAGCTCTTTACTTGAACTTTCTGTTGAGATCTTTTCTTTTGATCTTACCTTTGCATCTTATGCTTTGGTACTGTAGTGACCCAACCTCAAACGGTCAAGTCTCTGTGCTTCAGTGTCATCCCTGGATCGGTAATGCCGACACACATAGTACTTCGAAGGATTTATAACAAAGTAGCAATCGCACACTTATTACATCGAATGTCTCAAAAGAGAACTTATTACAATAAGTATGGCTTAAGGCCATCTAATTACGACAACAATGGAAGACTTGGAAGATAAAGTGAGTCCATCAACTCCAACGGCATAGCGGAGTGCATGACAAATGACCTACGACATCTTACTCATCGTCTGAAAAGTCTGCAACATGATACATTGCAGACCGAAAACGGGTCAGCACATGGAATATGCTGGCAAAATAACACAAGAGAACAACGAACAGATAAATGCTATCACTACATGCATATATGGCTGGTGGAGGCTCTATGGTTAAATTGTTTTGCGAAAAGCCAATTTTTCCCTACAACAAAGGAATATATTTTATTTAACTATCATGGTAGTTGAAACATCATTGAGAAGGTTCCTCCAACTCAATCCCAATTAAAGTAGTCATTAACATCCCAACAAATTAATTTAGAGTGATGAGATCAAATCAATAATTCAAGTACCAGATACTCAAGATGTCCATAACCGGGGACACGGCTAACCATGATTAGTTTATACACTCTGCAAAGGTTTGCGCGCTTTTCCCCACAAGAATCGATCTGCTCTGTTGGATTTCTCACACTACGGGGTGTTTGAGAAACAGACAACTAAGACACAGTCTTTCAGAAGCATTAACTCTTTACTCTGGGTGGACCGTTACACCTACTTTCCCCTACATCTGCTACCCCACCACTGAAAGAGGTCACACAACATACTCAACTATGCCAAAGTCCATAATGGCTTGTGGCTACACACGGAAGTTTCTAGCATGAATAATCTTATGATCCCTTTGAGCCTGGGTGGCGGACCGTAGGATGATCACACGGGTACTCCGGGATATCCTTAGATAACACTGGATTCTCCAGGTGCCCTCAAGCAATCACCCAGATGTGTATTAAAGTTGCCACCTTAAGTTGAACCATTAATTAAAAACTCACATCTGTCATGGATACACTCAAACCCAATCCACGTCTATGAGCATAGCATGGCAATATAAGCATAACATAGAAGTAACTCCCAAGGTTTGACAAATAAACAGGTAATAGGTTCTACCTCATCATCTACTTCCCAAACCCACATGTTAAGAGATCTCACTCATGCAATGTGTGAGGGTTGAAACTAATGCATAAAAACTGGGTGATAAAGGGGTATGATCAAAGTGCTACTTGCCTTGCTGATGATCAGCAAAACCTAGAGACTCGAAGTAGCACGCTTCGCACTCCGGGTGTTCTATCGCAAACAAATGATAGACTACATAAGCAATCAAGCAAAGATGCACAGGGAAAATCAAATAAGAAGATCTAACCAGAAAATTCAACTAAAGAACTCTGGTTTGCAAAAAGAATCAAACCAAACGGAGCAACGAAACTCAAACCACGAAAAAAACAAGATACGATTACTAATCTGGACTAAAGTCAAATTTTATAGTACCAAAATCTTGTTCAAGTTGGTTAAACGGAAAGAAGGCTTCAAGATGAAGATCTAGGCGCTTGTTTCACCTGATTCGGATAAACGAGCGAAAAGATATACTAGAACGAAGATTAGGGCAGAAATCGTGATCGAAAATAATCGCGGGAAAACCCTGGAAAAAGAAAACTGATGAATAGGCTAACAAACGAATGATCATTGTCTGCATCTAACGGATGAATGGCGTTCGTTAAAACGAACACGGACGAACATCCGCGATTTAACTAAACCGAGAAAAACAAAAAAACCGATCTAGAAAAAACGAACTAGGGTTTCAAAGAAAAAACCGAACAGTTTTCTTGCGAAAACCGGCGGCGGCGGCTACCTCGGCGAGGTCAGCCGCGTGCGACGGCGTGCGGTGGCGGAGGGCGGCGCGACGGAGCGACGGCGGTGGCAAGGCGCGGTGATGCGGCGGCGACAAGGTGCGGCAACGACGCGACGGATCGGGCGGCGCTGGCGGCGGCTTAGGGTTAGGGCAGGGGCGCGGCTTGGGCTGGCCTCGGGGTCGTGGGCTCGGCTTATAAGGCTGGCCGGGTCAAGTGTCCAGGTCGGACACTGCCCGGTAGATCGGTTACTTTTTTTAATAGATCCTGACGCAGAAAAACAAATAAAAGAAATACTAAATGGAGTCCAAAAATCCTGAAATAAATTTTCACGGTCCTCTAATAATATTGCGGACAAAGTGGACATTTATTTAGACCTCTAATGCAATTTTGAAAAACGAATATTTTTCCTAATTCAAATAAAATTGCAATAAAATCCAGATAAAATAACTTATTTGATTTTAATATTTTCCTCTAATATTTCATTTATTTTGGAGAAGTCATATTATCTCCTCTCATATATTTTAATATAAAATATTTTCGGAGGGAAAAATAATTAGAACCAAAATATCCTATTTTCAAAATTTGAGAAAACTCAAATATGAAAATATCGAAATTCTCAACTCTCTTCGTGGGTCCTTGAGTTGCTTAGAATTTCAAGGATCTCAAAGCAAAAATGCAATAAAATATGATATGCATGAATGACCTATGTATAACATTCCAAATTGAAAATTTGGGATGTTACAAACCTACCCCCCTTAAGACGAATCTCGTCCTCGAGATTCGGGTTGGCTAGAAAATAGGTGTGGGTGGTCTCGTTCCCAAGTGGCTTCATCCTCGGTATGGTGACTCCACTGAACTTTGCAAAACTTGATAACCTTGCTGCGAGTAACTTGGCTGGCAAACTCGATAATCTTGACTGGTTTCTCCTCATATGTCAAATCACTATCTAATTGAATTGCTTCCAGGGGCACCGTATCTCTCAAAGGGATATCAGCCATCTCAGCATGACACTTCTTCAACTGGGAAACGTGAAACACATCATGTACTCCTGACAGTCCTTCGGGTAATTCCAACTTGTAGGCTACCTCTCCCATGCGTCCCAAAACACGGTACGACCCTACAAATCTCAGGGCTAACTTTCCCTTAACTCCAAAACGTTTAACTCCTCATAGAGGTGACACTCGCAGATATGCTCTGTATCCGATTTCATAGACTACCTCCTTGCGTTTTGAATCTGCATAACTCTTCTGTCAGGACTGAGCTACCTTCAGTCTATCTCGTATTAGCTTAACCTTCTCTTCAGACTCCTTAATCAAATCTGGCCCAAACAGCTGACGGTCTCCAACTTCATCCCACATTAACGGTGTCCTGCACCTTCGTCCATACAGAGCTTCGAACGGTGCCATCTTCAAACTGGCCTGGTAGCTATTATTGTATGAGAACTTCGCGTAGGGCAAGTTGTCATCCCAACTAGACCCATAGTCTAGCGCACAAGCTCTCAACATGTCCTCCAAAATCTGATTTACTCTCTCAGTCTGTCCATCTGTCTACGGATGAAAAGAGGTACTGAACTCTAACTTGGTACCCAAAGTCTGGTGCAGCTGGTGCCAAAACTTTGAAGTAAACTGCGTTCCCCTATCTGATACGATGGTCCTCGGAACTCCATGCAGACATACGATCCTGGTCATATATATCTTGGCCAACTTCGCGCTTGTATAGGTGATCTTCACGGGGATAAAGTGAGCTACTTTGGTCAAACGATCCACTACTACCCAGATAGAATCATATCCCGATCGTGTCCTGGGTAATTCGGTGATAAAATCCATGCCAAGCTTATCCCACTTCCATTCGGGTATCGGCATAGGCTGCAGTAATCCTGCTAGCTTCTGATGTTCTGCCTTCACTCTTTGACATACATCACATACGACTACATACTCGGCAATATCCTTCTTCATTCCAGTCCACCAGAAACGCTCAATCCAAATACATCTTGGTGTTTTCGGGGTGTATCGAGTATGGTGAGTCATGAGCTTCCTGTAATATCAACTTCCTGATTTCTTCATTGTTGGGCACAAATATACGGTCCTCAAACCACAAGGTGTCGTGCTCATCCTCACGAAAACATTTGGCTTTGCCTTCAGCCATCTTCTCCTTTATCTCGGCAATTTCTTTGCCATACTTCTAAGCTTCTCGAATCTTTCCCAACAATGTCGACTGAACTTCCATGGTTGTAACAAAACCTCTAGGAACAATCTCCAAATGAAGCTCCCTGAGATCTTCTGCTAACTCCTTTGGCAATACTTTACTTAAGAAGGTATTGGCATAACTCTTCCGGCTCAAAGCGTCTGCTACGACATTGGCCTTTCCTAGATGATAATGCAATTTCATATCATAATCCTTGATAAGATCCAACCATCTCCTTTGCCTGAGATTCAACTCCTTCTGTGTGAAAATGTACTTCAAACTCTTATGATCCGTGTACACATCACAATGGTTCCTAATAAGAAAATGTCTCCAGGTCTTGAGTGCATGCACTACCGCTGCCAACTCCAAGTCATGTGTGGCATAATTTAACTCATGCAGTTGAAGTTATCGTGAGGCATACGAAACAACTCTTCCGTCTTGCATAAGTACACTTCCAAGTCCTAAGCGAGACGTGTCTCAATACACTTGGAAATCCCTGCGTATATCTGGCAGAATCAGCACTGGGGTCGTAGTCAAACGTTTCTTCAACTCCTGGAAACTTGCTTCACAGTCTTCAGTCCAATGGAACTTGGTGTCCTTCTTTAGCAACGCCATCATGGGCTTCGCAATCTTGGAAAAATTCTCAATGAATCTCCGATAGTATCCCACGAGTCCAAGAAAACTGCGGATCTCTCCAACTGAGGTGGGTGAGTGACTGATTGAACCTTGGTAGGATCCACTGCTATACCTTCTCATGATATAACATGTCCAAGAAATCCAACTTCCTTCAACCAAAACTCACATTTGCTAAACTTGGCATATAACTGATGTTCCCTGAGCTTCTCAAGGACCAAACGCAAATGCTCCTTGTGTTCCTCTTCATCCTTCGAGTATACCAAGTATCATCAATGAATACCACAACAAACTTATCCAAGAATTCCATGAACACCTTATTCATCATACTCATGAAAATAGGCAGGGGCGTTAGTCAATCCAAATGACATAACCGTATACTCATATAGCCCATACCTTGTGGTGAAAGTTGTCTTAGGTATATCCTTTTCTCGAATCTTCAGCTGGTGGTATCCTAATTGCAGGTCAATCTTCAAAAACACTTTAGCTCCTTGCAGCTGGTCAAACAAATCATTGATCATCGGCAGTGGGTACTTATTCTTGATCGTCACTTCATTGAATGCCCGATAATCAACAACCATTCTCAGAGACTTATCCTTCTTCTCAACCAAGAGCACTCGGGCTCCCCATGGTGATGAACTTCGTCGAATGTAACCTTTCTCCAACAACTCCTTGATCTGCTTCTTAATCTCCTCCAGATCATTTGCGGGCATCTGGTATGGTCTCTTCGATATCGGTCTGGTGCCTGGCAATAACTCTATCAAAAACTCAATGTCTCGATCCGGGGGCATGCCTGGTAATTCCTCTGAAAATACATCCGGGTAATCCTTCACTACAGGCACTTCTTCTTGAACAACTCCCATGAGAGAATTTATGTGGGTACTCTTAGGAGTATGCCGGGATACATACTTGATCCTTTTTCCCTCCGGGGTGGTGAGTAAAATTGACTTACTGGCACAATCGATGTTTCCTCCATTATGGTTATGGCCTCCATGGTTATGGGTAAATCCTCCCGGGTTCGGGGTGAGACGGAGTTTCTGCTGAGCTCCTGAATTGTACCTTCCTTGTCCATACTTCCTCTTGCGGCTCTCAATCTGCTGTTGCTTCCCTTCAATCATAAGAGCCTTATCTACCAACTCCTGGTAGTTGTTGAATATTGCCACCATCAGCTACATGCTCATCTCATCATTCAGCCCTTCCATAAACTTCTCCTACTTCACGGCATCTGTGGCCACATCATCTGGGGCATAACAAGATAACTTTCTAAAGTCCTCCACGTACCAACCTATAGTACGATTCCCTTGGCGTAAGTTGCGAAACTCACGCTTCTTCATGCTCATAGCTCCAGTTGAGACATGGGCTGTGCGGAAAGCTTGCTGAAACTGCTCCCAAGTGACATTGGCTATGGGAAAAGTGGCTGTGTAATTCTCCCACCATGCGGCTGCGGGTCCATCCAGTTGGTGTGCGGCAAAACACACCTTCTCAACATCCGTGCAACCGGGAGTGGTTAACTCCCTTCCAATCCTACGTAGCCAGTCATCCGCAACTATGGGCTCGGTGCTACTGGAAAAGACCGGCGGCTGTAACCTCAGAAAACGGGCTAAGTTGTCAACTGGAGGTGGTGGCGGTGGGTTGTTGTTATTGTTGTTGTTGTTGCCCTGATTCTGAACTTGCAACTACATCAGTGTATTCTGCTGCTGGATCAACTAAGTGAGCTCCAGTGGGAAAGCAAATCTAGGGTCATGTCTCGGAGGCATCTGATGGGTTTAGAGGGGAGAGATTAGAATAGAATGAGGTCTAATGAGAAAGCACTACCCATATGCACATGAGACAAACACAATTATATCATATCACTCAATCAATCAAGCAAGGGCATACAATCGATCTAACTATCGTTACAGTTCTCAGACTACTCTATATACATGAGGAAACACAATTAATCATATGGTGGTCTACTAGAAATTTTGATCGGTGGAAGACTCCATGATATCCGCTCCAGCTTCGTCTTCATAGTCATCATCACTACTATCGGGGTCGGAGTCGGTGTTGTTGTTGATGATGTAGCCTTCAGAACGAATCTCCTTAGGTTCATCGTCTTCACCTCCTAGCGCGGGGTCTCCCATGAAAACTCCTAGCTTCCTTGTCATGTCGTCATTCTTGTCCACAAGTATCGTCATTTCCTCCTCATATCCATAGCGTGTAGACTTAAGCTCCTCTTCTAGCTCTGTGATCCTGGTCATCGCCTTCCTCAAATCTATCATGCTTGCGCACATCTGGTTCTTCTGGCGACGTATGTGATGGTTTAACTCCTGGATGAATGCTGCAATGGACCTGTCCTTCCTGGTGCTGATAATTCCCATTTCTCATCTCGGCGCCCACATATCTGGTAGATAGTGTCCTTAAGCTCCTTGTGGTAAACTTCGCCAATGCGTCCTATGGCGATATGGGATGCCATGCTCTTGCCTAGACTCCAGATGGGTGCATCATAGGAAAACTCTATGGGTTTAGTGACTGGCGTGAACGTCCTTCCTGGAACTTGAACTCGAATCAACCAACGCTCCTCTTCTGGTAAAGTGGCGGTGTAGGTCCTGGTGAAGCTTGGTATTCCCATGTTCAGGTACCTAGTGACTTCCTTCAAGTGTCGTCCAAACGGGGTATCTTCATCGGGCTGTGTAAACTTGTTCCTTGCGTACAACATCCTAAAGAGTAGAAAATGGAGAGGAGTAAGAAATGAGTAGAGAAGAGTGATCTATGGCTCACCTTAGTGGCCGTGTCCTACATTCAGCGTGTGCTCTGATTCCATCTTGTAGCGACCCGACCTCAAACGGTCAAGTCTCTGTGCTTCAGTGTCATCCCTGGATCGGTAATGCTGACACACACAGTACTTCGAAGGATTTATAATAGAGTAGCAATCACACACTTATTACATCGAATGTCTCAAAAGAGAACTTATTACAATAAGTATGGCTTAAGGCCATCTAATTACGATAACAACGGAAGACTTGGAAGATAAAGTGAGTCCATCAACTCCAACGACATAGCTGAGTGCATGACAAATGACCTACGACATCTTACTCGTCGTCTGAAAAGTCTGCAACATGATACGTTGCAGCCCGAAAACGGGTCAGCACATGGAATATGCTGGCAAAATAACACAAGAGAACAATGAACGGATAAATGCTATCACTACATGCATATATGGCTGGTGGAGGCTCGATGGTTATATTGTTTTGCGAAAAGCCAATTTTCCCCTACGACAAAGGAATATATTTTATTTAACTATCATGGTAGTTGAAACATCATTGAGAAGGTTCCTCCAACTCAATCCCAATTAAAGTAGTCATTAACACCCCAACAAATTAATTTAGAGTGATGAGATCAAATCAATAATTCAAGTACCAGATACTCAAGATGTCCATAACCGGGACACGGCTAACCATGATTAGTTTATACACTCTGGAGAGGTTTGCGCACTTTTCCCCACAAGACTCGATCTCCTCCGTTGGATTTCTCGCACTACGGGGCGTTTGAGAAACGGATAACTAAGACACAGTCTTTCAGAAGCATTAACTCTTTACTCTGGGTGGACCGTTACACCTACTTTCCCCTACATCTGCTACCCCACCACTGAAAGAGGTCACACAACATACTCAACTATGCCAGAGCCCATAATGGCTTGTGGCTACACACAGAAGTTTCTAGCATGAATAATCTTATGATCCCTTTGAGCCTGGGTGGCGGACAGTAGGATGATCACACGGGTACTCCGGGATATCCTTGGACAACACTGGATTCTCCAGGTGCCCACAAGCAATCACCCAGATGTGTATTAAAGTTGCCACCTTAAGTTGAACCATTAATTAAAAACTCACATCTGTCATGGATACACTCAAACCCAATCCACGTCTACGAGCATAGCATGGCAATATAAGCATAACATAGAAGTAACTCCCATGGTTTGATAAATAAACAGGTAATAGGGTTCTACCTCATCATCTACTTCCCAAACCCACATGTTAAGAGATCCCACTCATGCAATGTGTGAGGGTTGAAACTAATGCATAAAAACAGGGTGATAAAGGGGTATGATCAAAGTGTTACTTGCCTTGCTGATGATCGGCAAAACCTAGAGACTCGAAGTAGCACGCTTCGCACTCCAGGTGTTCTATCGCAAACAAACAATAGCATACATAAGCAATCAAGCAAAGATGCACGGGGAAAACTCAAATAAGAAGATCTAACCAGAAAGTTCAACTGAAGAACTCCGGTTTGCAAAAAGAATCAAATCAAACGGAGCAATGAAACTCAAACCACGAAAAAACAAGATCCGATTACTAATCTGGACTAAAGTGAAATTTTACAGTACCAAAATCTTGTTCAAGTTAGTTAAACGGAAAGAGGGCTTCGAGATGAAGATATAGGCGCTTGTTTCACCTGATTTGGATAAACGAGCGAAAAGATATACTAGAACGAAGATAAGGGCAGAAATCGCGATCGAAATTAATCGCGGAAAAACCCTGGAAAAAGAAAACTGACGAACAGGCTAACGAACGGATGTTCGCTGACTGCATCTAACAGATGAACGGCCTTCGTTAAAACGAACGTACGGACGAACGTCCGCGATTTAACTAAACCGAGAAAAACAAAAAAAACCGATCTAGAAAAAAACAAACTAGGGTTTTGAAAAAATAAACGGTTTTCTTGCGAAAACCGGCGGCGGCGGCTACCTCGGCGAGGTCGGCGGCGTGCGGCGGCGGCGCAACAGATCGGGCGGCGCGGGCGGCAGCTTAGGGTTAGGGCAGGGGCGTGGCTTGGGTTGGCCTCGGGGTCGCGGGCTCGGCTTATAAGGCCGATTGGGTCAAGTGTCCAGGTCGAACACGGCTCGATAGTTAGGTCACTTTTTTTTAAATAGATGCTGACGCAGAAAAACAAATAAAAGAAATACTAAACGGACTCCAAAAATCCTGAAATAAATTTTCACGGTCCTTTAATAATATTGCGGACAAGGTGAACATTTATTTAGACCTCTAATGCAATTTTGAAAAATGCATTTCCTAATTCAAATAAAATTGCAATAAAATCCAAATAAAATAACTCATTTGATTTAAATATTTTTCCTCTAATATTTCATTTATTTTGGAGAAGTCATATTATCTCCTCTCATATATTTTAATATGAAATATTTTCGGAGGGAAAAATAATTAAAACCAAACCATCCTATTTTCAAAAATTGAGAAAACTCAAATATCAAAATATCAAAATTTCCAACTCTCTCCGTGGGTCCTTGAGTTACTTAGAATTTCGAGGATCGCAAAGCAAAAATGCAATAAAATATGATATGCATGAATGACCTATGCATAACATTCCAAATTGAAAACTTGGGATGTTACAGGTGCTTATGTATGCTATTGTTTGTTCACGATAGAGTTTCCGGAGTGCGAGGCTTGCTACTACGAATCTCTAGGGTTTTCCGATTGTCAACAAGGCAAGTAACACTTTGATCATATCCCTTTATTACCCAGTTTTATGCATTAGTTTCAACCCTCAAACATTGCATGAGTAGGTTTTGATAACATGTGGGTATGGGAAGTAGTTGATGAGGTAGGAACCTATTGCCTTATATCAAACACCGGGTATTAAATGTTATGCTTATACTACTTTGCTATGCTCGTAGACGTGGATTGGTATGTGAGATTCATGAACGATGTGAGGGATAATGTTTAACTAAGGGAAACTTAAGGTGGCTACTTTAATACACATCTGGGTGGATTGGTTGCGGGCACCTGGAGCAATCCAGTGTTGTCCTAGGATATCCCGGAGTACCCGTGTGATCATCCTATGGAATGCCACCCAGGCTCAAAGGGATCATAATATTATTCATGCTCAGAAACTTCCGTGTGCAGCCACATGCCATTATGGGCTCTGGCATAGTTGAGTAAGTTGTGTGATCTCTTTCAGTGGTAGGCTAGCATATGTAGGGGAAGTAGGTGGTACTGTCTACCCAGAGTAAAGAGTTAATGCTTCAGAAAGACTATGTCTCGATCATTCGATCATGGATGTGGTCAAGTCTTATGGGAAAAGTGCGCAAACCTCTTCAGAGTGTATAAACTAATCATGGTTAGCCGGGTCCCCAGTTCTGGACATCTTGAGTATCTGGTATTTGAATTATTCATTGATCTCATCACTTTACTTAACGAATTTGTTGGGTTATTAATTAATATTTTGGGATTGAGTTGGAGGAACCTTCTCAATAATGACATAAACTTTGTAGTTAAATAAAATATATTCTTTTGTTGTAGGAAAAAAATTAGCTTTATGCAAATGATAACCGCAGAGCCTCCACTAGCCAAATATGCATGTAGTGATAGCTGTTATTTGTTCATTGCTCTATGGTGTTATCTTGCCAGCATATTCCATGTGCTGACCTACACGGCTGCAACATATCATGTTGCAGAATTTTCAGACGAAGAGTAAAGTGTGATTGGTCGTTGATAACCCACAAGTATAGGGGATCAATTGTAGCCTCTTTCGATAAGTAAGAGTGTCGAACCCAATGAGGAGCTACAGGTAGAACAAATATTCCCTCAAGTTCTATCGACCACCGATACAACTCTACGCACGCTTAACATTCGCTTTACCTAGAACAAGTATGAAACTGGAAATACTTTGTAGGTGTTGTTGGATAGATTTGCAAGATAATAAAGAGCGTGTAAATAAAAAGTAGGGGCTGTTTAGATAAAGACACAACTAAGTTAGTTTTAGTAGAGAGCTTTTTGTCACGAGAAAGTTATTTGTCCCTAGGCAATCGATAACTAGACCAGTAATCATTATTGCAATTTTATTTGAGGGAGAGGCAAAATCTAACATACTTTCTCTTCTTGGATCGTATGCACATATGATTGGAACTCTAGCAAGCATCCACAACTACTAAAGATCATTAAGGTAAAACCCAACCATAGCATTATAAGGCATCAAGTCCTCTTTATTCCCATACGCAAACAACCTACTTACTTGGGTCTGTGTTTCTATCACTCACGCCACCCACCATAAGCAAATCATGAACATATTGCAAACCCTACAGCGGGGTTCCCTCATGCTTGCGCGACAGAGAGAGCACCATAGGACAACACCAATAATAAAATATGCAACTCAAACCAATCACGATCATCAATTAACCCATAGGACAAAACGGATCTACTCAAACATCATAGAATAGCCATACATCATTGGGAAATAATATATAGCGTTGAGCACCATGTTTAAGTAGAGATTACAGCGGTAAAAGAGGGGTTACACTGCTGCATAGAGGGAGGAAGAGTTGGTGATGATGGCGGTGAAGTTGTTGGTGTAGATTGCAGTGATGATGATGGCCCCGGCGGCGTTCCGGCGCCACCGGGAGAGAGGGGGAGGGAGCCCCCCCTTCTTCTTCTTCTTCTTCCTTGACCTTCTCCCTAGATGGGAGAAGGGTTTCCCCTCTGGTCCTTGGTATCCATGGCATGGGAGGGGCGAGAGCCCCTCCGAGATTGGATCTGTCTCTCCGTCTCTCTCTGTTTTTGCATTTCTGATTCCGCCCTTTCACCGTTTCTTAAATTCCCGGAGATCCGTAACTCCGATTGGGCTGAAATTTGGACATGAGTTTTATCCAGATATTAGCTTTCTTGCGGCGAAAGAAGGTCACCAACCGCCTTACAAGGTTGCCACGAGGGCCCAGGGCGCACCTGACCCCCTGGGGCGCGCCCCCCTTCCTCGTGGCCCCCTCAGGCATTGTCTCGCGTTGATTATTTTTCCCAAAAATCACATATATTCCAAAAAAAATCTTTGTCAGTTTTTATCCCGTTTGGACTCCGTTTGATATGGATTTTCTATGAAATGAAAAACATGCAACAAACAGGAACTGACACTGGGCACTGGATCAATATGTTAGTCCCAAAAATAGTATAAAATTTTACCAAAAGTATATGAAAGTTGTAGAATATTTTCATGGAACAATAAAAAATTATAGATACGACGGAGACGTATCAGCATCCCCAAGCTTAATTCTCGCTCGTCCTCGACTAGGTAAATGAATAAAAAAATTGATGTGGAATGCTACCTAGCATAATCTTGATCATGTAATCTAATCATGGCATGAATATTAAGACACGAGTGATTCAAATCAATA
Organism: Triticum aestivum; assembly: GCF_018294505.1. Classification (NCBI taxonomy): domain Eukaryota; kingdom Viridiplantae; phylum Streptophyta; class Magnoliopsida; order Poales; family Poaceae; genus Triticum; species Triticum aestivum. The sequence continues at coordinate 1,637,937 of NC_057803.1, read as the reverse complement.
ATCTATCATTTGACATTAAGATAATAATACTTCAAGAATACTAATAAAGCAATCATGTCTTTTCAAAATAACATGGCCAAAGAAAGTTATCCCTACAAAATCATATGGTCTGGCTATGCTCCATCTTCACCACACAAAATATTCAAATCATGCACAACCCCGATGACAAGCCAAGCAATTGTTTCATACTTTTGATGTTCTCAAACCTTTTCAACTTTCATGCAATACATGAGCGTGAGCCATGGATATAGCACTATGGGTGGAATAGAATATGATGATGGAGGTTGCGTGGAGAAGACAAAAAGGAAGAAAGTCTCACACCGCGGCTAATCAACGGGCTATGGAGATGCCCATCAATTGATGTCAATGCAAGGAGTAGGGATTGCCATGCAACGGATGCACTAAGAGCTATAAGTGTATGAAAGCTCAAACTGAAACTAAGTGGGTGTGCATCCAACTTGCTTGCTCATGAAGACCTAGGGCATTTGAGGAAGCCCATCATTGGAATATACAAGCCAAGTTCTATAATGAAAATTCCCACTAGTATATGAAAGTGATAACTTAAGAGACTCTCTATATGAAGAACAAGTGTGGTAAAAGGATAGTAACATTGTCCCTTCTCTCTTTTCTCTCATTTTTCTTTTCTTTTTTAGGCTTCTTTGGCCTCTTTTCTTTGGGGAGAGGGGCTTCTCTGGCCACTTTTATTTTGATAACCTCACATGGGACAATGTTATAATAATGATGATCTTCACACTTTTATTTACTTACAACTCAATACTGGAACAAAATATGACTCTATTTGAATGCCTTTGGTGGTGTACCGGGAAGTGCAATGATCTAGCGTAGCAATGACATCAAAAAACAGATAAGCCATGAAAACATCATGCTAGCTATCTTATGATCATGCAAAGCAATATGACAATGATGCTCAAGTCATGTATATGATGATGATGGAAGTTGCATGGCAATATATCTCGGAATGGCTATGGAAATGCCATGATAGGTAGGTATGGTGGCTATTTTGAGGAAGATATAAGGAGGCTTATGTGTGAGAGAGCGTATCATATCACGGGGTTTGGATGCACCGGTGAAGTTTGCACCAACTCTCAAGGTGAGAAAGGGCAATGCACGGTACCGAAGAGGCTAGCAATGATGGAAGGGTGAGAGTGCGTATAATCCATGGACTCAACATTAGTCATAAAGAACTCACATACTTATTGCAAAAATCTATTAGTCATCGAAACAAAGTACTACGCGCATGCTCCTAGGGGGATAGATTGGTAGGAAAAGACCATCGCTCGTCCCCGACCGCCACTCATAAGGAAGACAATCAATAAATACCTCATGCTCCAACTTCGTTACATAACGGTTCACCATACGTGCATGCTACGGGAATCACAAACTTCAACACAAGTATTTCTACAATCCACAACTACCCACTAGCATGACTCTAATATCACCATCTTTATATCGCAAAACTATTGCAAGGAATCAAACACATCATATTCAGTGATCTACAAGTTTTATGTAGGATTTTATGACTAACCATGTGAATGACCAATTCCTGTCATCTCTCTAAATAGATATAAGTGAAGCAAGAGAGTTTAATTCTTTCTACAAAAGATATGCCCATGCTCTAACAAATATAAGTGAAGCAAAAGAGCATTCTACAAATGGCGGTTTTCTATGTGAAGAGAAACAGGCAATCCAAACTTCAAATGATATAAGTGAAGCACATGAAGCATTCTATAAAGCCATACTCAAAAGATATAAGTGAAGTGCAATGAGCATTCTATAAATCAACCAAGGACTATCTCATACCAGCATGGTGCATCAAAGAAAAGTGAAAACTAAATGCAAAAGACGCTCCAAGATTTACGCATATCATGTGACGAATAAAAATATAGCTCCAAGTAAAATTACCGATGATTGTTAGAAGAAAGAGGGGATGCCTTCCGGGGCATCCCCAAGCTTGGTTGCTTGGGAGTCCTTGAATATTTCCTTGGGGTGCCTCGGGCATCCCCAAGCTTAGGCTCTTGCCACTCCTTATTCCTTCATCCATCGTGATCTCTCCCAAAACTTGAAAACTTCAATCACACAAAACTTAACAGAAAGTTCGATAAGATCCGTTAGTATAATAAAGCAAATCACTACTCTAAGTACTGTTCCAAACTAATTAATATTTTGTTTTTGCATTGTAGCTACTGTAATATAACTTTTCCATGGCTTAATCCACTGATAGAAATTGATAATTTCATCAAAACAAGCAAACTATGCATCAAAACAGAATCCGTCTTAAACAGGACAGTCTGTAGTAATCTGAACATTCACCATACTTCTGGTACTCCAAATATTCTGAAAAAATTAGGAAAAATAAAAAATTTGTATATAAATACAGTGCAAAAGGTTTCAGAACCGTTTGACGTTCTAGTAAAAAATGTAAAATCGGACACTACAGCCAAAGTTTCTGTTCTGCACCACACAAACCAACAAGCAATGTAAACATCCTAATGGAAAATCTTGGCACATTATTTTCATAATACAATGGAATTGTACAAGGGGATAATTATTTTTATTGAAAATTTTCTATAATCAAGATTCACAAAGTTTCCATGAGCATGAACAAAGTTCAAGGAGCTCCCCCACTTCAACAATGCTTGTCTCTCTCTCACTTTCACTTCCCTTTTTGAAAAGTTTTGGGTTCCCCTCTTTATTTTATTTGTTTTAAAACTATATAAAAGCACTAAAAAGAAATAAATGAATCTCTAAAACTTATGGGTTGTCTCCCTGGCAGTGCTTTCTTTAAAGCCATTAAGCTAGGCATAAGGTGCTCAAGTAATGAATCCACCCAGATTCCAAGGTATATCAAAGCCAATTTTAATTAACAATGATTTGTGTTTTAGTAGTGAGCACAAAGAAACATATATCATGTAATGACGAAGTCTAAATCTCTTCGTATGCATCGGCATGTCATAAAAGAACAATTTATGCACACAAATTAAAGGCCAATGCATAGTATAAACAGTTTCTTGCAATTTTATCATATTGGAAACATGGAGAGGCGGAGATGTAGTTCCTATCTCATAATAATTGCAAGTAGGAGCAGCAAGCACGTGCATATTATATCTATCAAAATCATCATGTGTAGTAGTGAAACGCAACCCATCAATATAATCCTTAATAAGGGCAAACTTCTCTGATATAGTGTAGTCGGGAGAATTCAAATAGATAATAGAACTATCATGCGTGGGTGCAATAGCAACAATTTCATGTTTAACATAAGGAACTATAGCAAGTTCATATCCATAAGCATAATTCATATTGGCATCTTGGCCACAAGCATAGCAAGCATCATCAAAAAGGGATATTTCAAAAGAATCAACGAGATCATAACAATCGTCATAGCAATCATCCTTCGGTAAGCACGAAGGGAAATTAAACAATGTATGAGTTGAAGAGTTACTCTCATTAGAAGGTGGGCATGGGTAGCTAATCCGCTCTTCCTCCTTTTGTTCTTCGCTCTCCTCATCATCTTTTTCATCCAATGAGCTCACAGTTTCATCAATTTCTTCTTCCATAGACTCCTGCAAAATATTAATCTCTTCTTAGACAGCGGAGACTTTCTCAATAAATTCATAAATATCATAATTGTATTTATAATTCTCATAGCAATATTTAAGGATAGCTAAATTTTCAGGTCTATAAACCGAATCATCAAAATCCTCAAACTCTTTAAACAAAATTCAATTTCATAAGCACCCATAAAAGCAACGAATTCTTCTATTTGTTCCACATCATAATAATCATATATACCATTAGCATAAGAAGCCAAGGTTTCATCATCATTAAATTCACATGAAAAGGGAAGGTGTGGAGCCTTCATCCTAGAGCAACAAGTATAATCATATCTCAAGCATAGTTGCCGAGCATACCAATGCAACATATAAATTTGATCCCATAATAGTTTCCCTTTTTGAGTCAAGCGATAATCCCTAAAGTATTCACGTTGATCCAACGTTACTCCCATTATAAAGTTGAATGGGGTTTTCTCAGGATTATCAAAGTAGTACATAATATCTTTCACATAATGAGCATCGAGGGTTTTAGGAGGTTCCCCATCTCCATGAGTAGCAAGTAAACCTATTTTTCTGGTATTTGGTGTTCCATATCCACAACTAAAGATAGAGAACAACTTAGAACAACAAATAAAAATTACTTAGTGATAAAGCAAACAAGCACACACGAGAATATTCACCCCACGCTATAACTCCCCGGCAACGGCGCCAGAAAAAGGTCTTGATAACCCACAAGTATAGGGGATCAATTGTAGCCTCTTTCGATAAGTAAGAGTGTCGAACCCAACGAGGAGCTAAAGGTAGAACAAATATTCCCTCAAGTTCTATCGGCCACCGATACAACTCTACGCACGCTTAACATTCGCTTTAGCTAGAACAAGTATGAAACTGGAAATACTTTGTAGGTGTTGTTGGATAGATTTGCAAGATAATAAAGAGCGCGTAAATAAAAAGTAGGGGCTGTTTAGATAAAGACACAACTAAGTTAGTTTTAGTAGAGAGCTTTTTGTCATGAGAAAGTTATTTGTCGCTAGGCAATCGATAACCAGACCGGTAATCATTATTGCAATTTTATTTGAGGGAGAGGCATAAGCTAACATACTTTATCTTGTTGGATCATATGCACTTATGATTGCAACTCTAGCAAGCATCTGCAACTACTAAAGATCATTAAGGTAAAACCCAATCATAGCATTATATGGCATCAAGTCCTCTTTATTCCCATACGCAAACAACCTACTTACTCGGGTCTGTATTTCTATCACTCACGCCACCCACCATAAGCAAATCATGAACATATTGCAAACCCCACAGAGGGGATCCCTCATGCTTGTGCGACACGGAGAGCACCATAGGACAGCACCAATAATAAAATATGCAACTCAAACCAATCACGATCATGAATTAACCCATAGGACAAAACGGATCTACTCAAACATCATAGAATAGCCATACATCATTGGGAAATAATATATAGCATTGAGAACCATGTTTAAGTAGAGATTACAACGGGTAAAAGAGGGGTTACACCGCTGCATAGAGGGGGGAAGAGTTGGTGATGATGGAGGTGAAGTTGTTGGTGTTGATTGCGGTGATGATGATGGCCCCGGCGGCGTTCCGGCGCCACCGGGAGAGAGGGGGAGAGAGTCCCCCTTCTTCGTCTTGTTCTTCTTCTTCTTCCTTGACCTTCTCCCTAGATGGGAGAAGGGTTTCCCCTCTGGTCCTTGGTCTCCATGGCATGGGAGGGGCGAGAGCCCCTCCGAGATTGGATTTGTCTCTCTGTCTCTCTCTATTTCTGCGTTTCTGATTCTGCCCTTTCACCTTTTCTTAAATTCCTGGAGATCCGTAACTCCGATTGGGCTGAAATTTGGACACGATTTTTATCCAGATATTAGCTTTCTTGCGGCGAAAGAAAGGCACCAACCGCCTTACGGGGTGGCCACGAGGGCCCAGGGCGCACCTGACCCCCTAGGGCGCGCCCCTACCTCGTGGCCCCCTCGGGCATCGTCTCGCGTTGATTCTTCTTCCCAAAAATCACATATATACCAAAAAAACTCTGTCAGTTTTTATCCCGTTTGGACTCCGTTCGATATGGATTTTCTATGAAACAAAAATCATGCAACAAACAGGAACTGGCACTGGGCACTTGATCAATATGTTAGTCCCAAAAATAGTATACAAAGTTGCCAAAAGTATATGAAAGTTATAGAATATTGGCATTGGCATGGTACAATAAAAAATATAGATACGACGGAGACGTATCAGTCGTTGTCATGCACTCAGTTTTGCCATGGAGTTGGATGGACTCATTTATCTTCGAATCTTCCAAAAGTTGTTTATATGGCCTTCAACCATATTATTGTAATAAGTACTCTTATGAGACACTCGATGTAATAAGTGTGTGATTGAACTCTGTTATAAATCCTCGAGTACTGTGTGTGTGTCAGCAATACCGATCTAGGGATGACACTTAAGCACAGAGACTACGGTCCATTGGGATCGGGTTGCTACAAGATGGTATCAGAGCACACGCTGACTGTAGGACGCGACCACTAGGAAAAGCCACAAGATACTCTTCTCTACTCATTTCTAACTCTTCTCCATTTCTACTCTATAGATGGCGGACCCAAGGAACAAGTTCACTCAACCGGATGACGACACACCTTTCGGACAACACTTGAAGGAAGTCACTAGGTACCGGAACATCGGCATACCAAGCTTCACCGGAACCTTCACCGCCACTTTACCAAAAGAGGAGCGTTGGACGATTCAAGTTCGTGTTCCAGGGAGGACGTTTGCACCAGTTACCGAGCCCATCGAGTTTTCCTTTGACGCACCAACCTGGAGTTTAGGAAAGAGCATGGCCGCCCACATCGCCATTGGACGCATAGGAGAGGTGTACAACAAGGATCTTAAGGACACCGCCTACCAGATATGTGGACGCCAAGATGAGCAACGGGAGATGATTCACACCAGGAAGGATAAATCCATTACAGCCTACGTACAAGAGTTGGACCAACACATTCTATGCTACGAGAACCAGATGTGCGCCAACATGATAGACACGAAGAAGGTTATGGCCCAAAACATAGAGCTGGAGGAAGAACTTAAGTCTACACACGATGGATATGAAGAAGAAATTGTTGTACTACTAGAGAAGATTGAAGAATTGAGCCTAATGGTGAAGAACTTCAACAAGTTCTACAAGAGTAGAAGCAAAGAAAGAAGTTTCGAGTCAAGGTCCTACAATGACAAAAGATCTTATAGTCATGAACGTAATTGGTACAATTGTGGAAGACCCGGACACTACTCCAATGAGTGTACGACTCCCTACAAAAGAAGAGAAGACTCAACTAAAAGGAGAAGTGGAAGAGAAAAATCACCTCCAAGAGAGAGAAGGAGTAGAGCTGATCGTTATGAACGAGGAACCTCTCACAGAAGCAAGGATTCAGAAAGGAGGGACAAGTCATCAAGGAGCTATACAAAACAAAGACATCAAGATCATGTTGGTGAATGGGTATCTGGTTCCGACTCTGACAACCACTCCGAGAGAAGTTATCACTCCGACTCTGAATACACTCAAGATGAAGGTGTTGCCGGTCTAGCATTTGTGTCATCCAAATCCTATGACATATTTGACTCACCAAATGAAGGAATTGGAATATGCTTCATGGCTAAAGGCCCAAAGGTATCACACCCCGAGTATGTTGATTTCAATAGTGATGAAGATAATTTGCTAGGTGATGATGATTTACTTGTTGACAACTCTAGTGATGAAAACTATGATGAAATTGCTATGCATCATGCTAATCTATATAAAATGAATGACGATGATAAGAAGGAGATTGAGCGTATAACTAAAGAACTAAACACTCTTAAGTTAGCTCATGAAACTACTTTAGAAGATCATCGAGAGCTTTTAAAGACTCATGAGAATCTACGCTTTGAAAAGCTCAACCTAGAGCAAGAGAATGGGTTCTTAAAAGCAATCAATGATAATATTCCTAAGAAAAGTTCTTCTTACATTGCCATGCGTTTACTCTTGTCTACTTACATGCCACAAGTAAAATCTAGCAACAAGAGTAAGAAAGATTCTTCTTCTAGTAGTTCTCTTGATTCCACTAATGATTCTCTTAGCCAAGTTACACTTGATCAAGAAAATATCTTATTAAAGGGAATTATAGAGAAAGGTGTTTACAAGAGCCTTGTTGGAAGCAAGCAGTTTGAGGAAATTGTACGCAAGAAAGGAAGGCACCGGAAGAATCAAGGTGTTGGTTTTGAATGAAAGTTCAATGCCAATGGAGTTGAGTGGGAAGAAGATCAATACCCCAAGACAAAGTTTGTTCCTCAACAAGAGAAGTATGATCTACTTCCTTCAAGGGGACACAAGCTCAAGATGATCTTCCACCACAAGACCACAAGCTAAAAGGCAAGGAAACGCTTCAAGAGGAGATTGATGCATTTGAATAAGCTCCGAAGGCTTTGGTCAAGTGGGTTCCCAAGACTACATCAAGTTCTACTTCATCAAGTATGACTACACCTCCAAGGATTCCCATCAAGATGATGTGGATCAAGTGGGTTCCCAAGACTACATCAAGTTCTACTTCATCAAGTATGACTACACCTCCAAGGATTCCCATCAAGATGATGTGGATCCCAAAGAAGAAGAACTAGAGAGTTCTTGAGGGTGACTCCGCCAACATACTTCACTCATATTCATATTGGCAAGGAAAAGTGCAATAAACTTTCACATCTTGCACTACTTCAAGGAGTCAGAAAACCTCTTGTTGGTAAGGATAAGGTAACCTAATGTTTTCATGGATCATCTTGTGTGTACTTCACTCTATGTCTATGGATATCCTTGTATGTTTGTTGTGGGACTAACCCATCTGGGTATTGAAAGTGCAACTTGAAAGTGCGTTATATCGACTAGAGAGGGGGTGAATAGGCGATTTTTATGAAAGTATTCAAAACATGGAAGTTATGAAGACAAACGATAGAAATAAACCTATTACCATGCAGCGGAAGGTAGACTACACTAGGCAAACCATAGTCAAGTATTTAATGGAGTGAAAGCACAATGACTAATAGCAGCAATGTAGTAAGGATCAGGTAGGAAGATATTATGAAGCCAAACAGAACACGCAGTCACTCAGTGAAGATAAAAGATAGTGCAATCATACAATGACTTCACAAGGACCAACAGTAAGTAAAGGGAAGGAAAGGATGAAACCAGTGACACGTTGAAGACAATGATTTGTTGGACCAGTTCCAGTTGCTGTGACAACTGTACGTCTGGTTAGGGCGGCTAGGTATTTAAACCTGAGGACACACCGTCCCGGACACCCAGTCCTGAACACGCAGCTCAGGACACCCAGTCCTCACCGTATTCCCCTTGAGCTAAGGTCACACAGACCTCGCCCAATCACTCTGGTAAGTCTTCAAGGTAGACTCCCAAACCTTCACAGACTTCGTTCACCGGCAATCCACAATGTCTCTTGGATGCTCAGAACGCGACGCCTAACCGGCTGGAGGATTCACAGTCCTCAAGTGTAATAAGTCTTCAGATCACACAGACAAGAAGACTTAAGTGATGCCTAATTCTCTTTGGCTCTGGGTGGTTAGGGCTTTATCCTCGCAAGGAATTCTCTCTCAAAGGCTTCGAGGTGGGTTGCTCTCAAACGACAAAAGCCGTACACTAACTCTGAGCAGCCAACCATTTATGGTTGTAGGGGGTGGGCTATTTATAGCCACTAGGCAACCCGACCTGATTTGTCCGAAATGACCCTGGGTCACTAAGGAACTGACACGTGTTCCAACGGTCAGATTTCAAACTCACACGGCAACTTTACTTGGGCTACAAGCAAAGCTGACTTGTCCGACTCTGGACAAGATTCGCTCTCATAGTCTTCACTCGAAGACATAGGTTTTGGTTAAGCATCACTTCAGTCATTCTGACTGGTTCTCTTGGACCCCACTTAACAGTACGGTGGTTCCTATGACTCAACAAAGAAGAAAAAGAACTACGAAAGATCTAAGTCTTCGAGCTCCATAGGCTTCATGCGATGTCTTCTCTTGTCATAGTCTTCAATGTGAATATCTTCATATACCACCTTTGACATCAATGTCTTCATACATTTTTAGGGGTCATCTCTGGTAGGAAAACCGAATCAATGAGGGACTTCTACCTGTGTTATCCTGCAATTCTCACAAACACATTAGTCCCTCAACTAGGTTTGTCGTCAATACTCCAAAACCAACTAGGGGTGGCACTAGATGCACTTACAATCTCCCCCTTTTTGGTGATTGATGACAAACTAGTTGAAGTTTTCAACGGGGAATATAATATGTGAAATTGTAAAGGATAAGGAATTGTCTTCATAAGTTGCAAGGGCTCCCCCTGAAGATGTGCATATAAGTAATTTGCTTTTGGAATGCAAATGCACATGGCAGGTTGTGCTTGTGGAGATCCTCTTCAACTTATGATGACAATCCACTATGCATGTGAAGGTATGTGAAGATAATGACATGCATAATGGAAAATGGACGTCTGCAAAATGATCTAAGTGCGGAATTTATCGTCGCACATGCGGAATTTATCATCGCATCACAAATGGCAAATAAGTAGCAGACGACCATCGAGTTTAAGTGTTACAACTCAAAGAACCAAATGTATCAAAACGAGAGTTGTAAACACGAAGCAAAATATGAAGCACCCGCCCATATGGACCCGCTTGAAGACTATCAAACTCATATGCTTCTCCCCCTTTTGTCAGTAAGGACCAAAAAGGTTTGAAGACATAGAGCATCTACTCGTTCCCATGAAGAGTAGGTGAAGCAGCAGGGTCGTCGGTGGTGTTCGGCGGTGCAGAAGAACTTGGAGCAGTGTCGAAGCATGCTGAAGGAGGTGGCGGTGAAGTAGCATCGTCTTCATCCTCGATCACTCTGGCATTCACAGTTGCAGCAGAGGAAGAGAACTCAGAGTCTTCAAGAGATGGAGTTCGTCGCAGCACTGCCCTTCGAGGAGGTGTGGAGTCAAACTTGAAGCGCTCAGAGAAGCCATCCTCTTGAAGATCATCTTCAGAACACATCAGCGTCAGCCCTTTCCATGTGCGTCGAGAGGTTTCATGGGCAACAAAGGCATTCTTGGTGGCAAGATTGCGAATGCGATTAACATCCACCAAGAGGCTTTGCATTTGACACTTCAGCCAGTCATGATGCCTATCCTGTTTCTGATGAAGAGCCACAAGAAGCTCTCGGTCATTGAGAACACGAGTGCGCTTCTTGGGTCGTTGGGCAATTGTGCTATCAGTGGCTTCAGTGAGAGCAGGATGCGGTGCACGTGTAGTGCCAGCCAAAGGATACACACGAGTGACTGCTTCAACTCCTTCAATGTTCTGAGAAAAACTTTGATGCTCTGCATTCTGAAGACTTAGAGGTTCCTTGGCAGGCTCAGGATAGATGGCTTCAATAGACATATCCACATCAGGCAGAAAAATCCGATGATTGCGAGCAGATGGCTGATATGAGATAGCGGAGTGAAGTTTGATCAGCCGCATTACCCATGGGGCGTAGAACTTCAAGCCAAACAGATCAGAGCCTGATGCAGCAAGTTGGCGAATGAAGAAGTCCTGTGCATTGAAGCATTTGCCATGAAGAATATAGAAGACCAAAGTCTTCATTGCACCTTCCAGCTTGGCATGTGGAGAGTGTCCTTTGACGGGCCAGAGAGTTCGCCTTATGATGTGATAAATAGTCCTTGGCAGATACTCAAGGTCTTCAACAAAGAACTCTTTGGGATATGCAGCATCTTGGGGCAATGGCTTCATCATACTGAGCATCTGACTCATGTTAGGTTCAGGCTTCTGAAAGATGCTCTCCACAGCTTCACTGTGAAGTTGACAGCCAGATTCGTAGAGATCGCCAGGAGTGGGTAGACCAGTGAGCTCAATGATGTCAAAGGCTTTGGCTTCGTGATGAACGTTTCCTGTCATCCACTCCAGGACCCAAGTCTTCGGATCTCTGTTATACCCGCGGATGTGAAGTGTGGCATAGAATTGGAGCAGCAACTCTTCATTCCAATGCTCTTGGTCAGTGACGAACGGCAGCAATCCAACCTCTTTGAAGCAATCCAGAGCTTCTTCCAGACAGGGCAGACCAGCTATTGCTTCAATGTCAAGACGCTTGTGTGGGAAGATGCGACCTTGATTGTATAGAATGCAGGAGTAATAGCTTCGCTGCGGATAGCTCCAGAACCGATCAGATGATATTCTTTCCCTTGAGTAGGGGTTCTTGGAGCTATTGAAGAATGTGTTGTCTGCTCTGAAGCCATTGATATTGAAGGATTCGGGTGCTGATGCAGGACCTAGGAACCTGGGCAATCTTGGGATTGGCTTCTGTACCTGAGGCCTGTGCTCAACATGATAGTCGAACTGAGGACTGGCAGCAGGCGCAGGAACAGAAGCAGTGGGATCAGTGGCTTCACTGACTTCTGGTGCTTTTGTTGGTGAGGGCTCCACATTAGCTTCAGCCATGACAACGTCAGTGGCTTCATTGGTGTTGGTGGTGGCAACCTCAAGATTTTCAACCTCCACTTGATGAGCTGGAGGGTCGGTCACAGTCACGTTCTCCTCGAGAACCGCTTCCTGGTGGGACAGGGGAGTAGCATCTTGTGGGGCTTCTTCTTCATCGGCTGATGCAGCCGGAATGTCTTCAGCAGCTTCAGCTTCAGACCCAGAGACTGGAGGCCTTGGTCCTTTGCGAAGCCTGCGCAACACCGGCGACGCCTGTGTAGTTGGAGTTGGATGGGCCTCAAAGTCTTCTTCCTCTTGTGGGCGATCAGCCCATGAAGCATCCTGAGCAATTGGCATCAGAGGACGACCAATGCTGATGAGTTTGCTGTGCTCGAGCCGAGGAAGGACTGCATCATCTTCAACATGGTCATGGTGACCAATGTCTTCAGCAGCGATGGGATCAGTTGCTGGAAAGTCTTCCGCTTCATGAGCCTCTGTGAAAGCAGGCTCATGGATAGTCAGTTGACGTTCTTGCGGTTCAGCGTCAGGGTGAACCATGGAGATGGGTTCAACAATCAAGGGCTCTGTGGGAGCAGCCCGTTCTTTCTTGGTCTTCCTCTTCTTCTTGGAGGGGGCAGTAGGAGAGGCTTCAGGATGTTTCCTCTTCCTGGCTTCAGCCTCAGCAGTCCTCGTCTTCTTCAGCTCTAAAGCGGTTGACCAGGCTTTTGGCTTCGAGCCAGTCATGCTAGTTGGGAAGACAATGGGATCTGCTTCCTGCCTTGGTGCGAGAGGTTCGGCCACAATGGGCTTCTTCTTCTGCTTAGCAGCCATTCTGGGATCAATGCCCGGACGCCAAAGGGCCTTGCGCTTCTCAGCTTCGTTGTAGCCTTGCACACACTTGTCAGCCAGGTTCTTCATGCGCTCCCGAGAACCCTGAGCTTCTGCGCGTTTCTTGAGAAAGGCTTCTTTGAGCTCGTGCAGCATAATCTTGAAGTTTTTCACCTCTTGCACGCTGAGCTTGGCCATATGCTTCTTGAACTGAGCCTTTTCATAGTCAATCTTTTGCTTCAGTTCGACGATGCGCTGAGCGAGAGCTAGCTCTGAAGCAATGGCGCCATGGAAGGCGACACTGAGGCCAATGGGTAGTTGCAGATCTTCGAAGCTGATGTTTGGCGTGTCAAACCACTCATCAATGAAGTTGTGGATGATTGTCACGTCAAAGAGAGGCAGATCATTGAAGATTTCTGCTTCTTCTTTGCTCTTGATGAGTTGCTCAAGAGCGTCATCTGCAAGATCTTCATCGCTTGACAGATCAATGGCATCGTTGCGCAGAATGGCAGCAGCTGTCAGCTCTTGGCCGGTGTGTGGAAGATGCATCTTGACCTTCTGGGGCTTGGAGATGCGTGACAAATCTTCAGACTGCACACTGTCTTCAGGAGGTGCAGTTGCCAGTGGCTTCGCCCGTGAGATTTTTGGTGCAGAGGCCGGCTTTGAAGCTTTTGGCTGCTTCAGCTTCTTTGGCTTCGGCGCTGCAGGAGCTTCATCTGATTCAGCATCATCTGCAGGCTCATTCACGGCTATCCCTTGAACCACGATGTGAGTGATGAGACCTTCCAAGTTGTAGAAGGGCCCAAGAAGATTGGGTTCAGCTTCACGAGTTCCATCGGCGCGGGGAGCAGAGGGACCAGGGTTGAAATCTAATCCCAAAGACTTCTTGTTTTGCTTCGCTGGGTTCTGGGCAAACTGGAAGTTGCGCTTAAATAGATTGTCGTCACGACACCATGGCAGGGATGATGGGTCAGCATCCACAGGCTGTGGTCCACGGACCATGCAGGGATAGAAGCCTTGTTGAATGGCTTCATCTCTGGTCCTGGGTTGAAGATTTTTGTAGAGGATGTCTCCCCATGGTCGCTTGATGGCATTCTTTTCAGCATATTTCTTGGTCACAAATCTGTACTTGAACCACTGTTCTGCCCAATAGCGTCGAATCCATTGGATTCGTGTCTTGCGCTGATTGTAATCCTCTTCAGGATCTGTCTTGTACAGCTCTGAGAGGTCATCGGGCAGATCTCTTGATGTTTCTCCTCGACGCTTTCTGCCACCCTTCCTTGCTGATTTCTCTGAAGCCATGAACTTTAAACTGAAAGGCTTCAATACGTTCAAAGGCTTCAAAGGTTTTCGCTTGCTGGACAAACAGGAACTGGCTTCGGGAGAATTTATGTGATGCTGTAAGAATTCTACAAATGAATGCAGACTATGAGAACCAAGGGATTCTCCCACGGACATGTACCTGTGATAGCATTAAGGTGCGAGGGAAGGGGAAGAGGTCATATGCATTCTCAGAAGATTTTGAAGATAAATCAGTTTAGAAGACATTGACCTCATCGTGCGAAGACATTCACTCATAGATAAGGAGTTGGTTCCAGATTTGTACGAATCCATGGATCAGTACAAGTGAGGAATCTAACTACTTTGTGAAATACAAGTGAATATAGTAGGCATATTATGAGATGCAGTATGTAAGAGATCCAACTTGTGTGAACAGAAATTGCTTGTGGTAGAAAGTGACGAAGCTATAGGATCAAAAAGGAAGTTTTATTTACCACACGAAGAACTGCTAGACGGAGTGGAAGAGGAGGCCGACCAGTTCGATCGTCCGTGCCCTAACTTGGCGACAGAGGACACCTACGGCGACGGCGGAGAAGACGATGTCCGCGGTCGGCGTGAAGACGGCGTCGGAGAGGTTGCGGCAGCGAAACGCTTCGTCGCCGGCGTCGTCGAGGGCTAGCGGTGGCGCTAGGGTTCGTGCGAGAGTGGAAGAAGAGATAACGACTGTTGTGAGGTGTGTATTTATAGGTACAGGGGCAGCACTTCGTTATTACACAGGTGCCCCTGGCGATTCACATATGTAGAACACGTGGCCATCATGCAGCATATCGGGGGTTGTTCCACGTCCCACGCACACCTGGATTGTCGGGTGGTCGTTCCCACTTCTCCGGGTTTCAGGTGAAGGAATGAGCATTGAAAACAGACTTAATGGTTGTCTCTGTATCTTCTGCTGACAAGGACGCAGAGAAGACATTCGATAGTTTCAATAGAATGCATATGATTTGGAGAGATAGAGTTTGAGATAGAAAGCATAGAGAGGTTAGGGTCCAATCACATTCACTTAGTTCAAAAGATTCAACAAGAAGACATAGCTATAAGTGAATGCTGTAGAGGACAGAACACTAGTATATACATATATATATATATAATCAACATAGTGAAGATAATCATGAAGACATGTTGAAATTGAAGCCAAACCAAATGTGAAGACATAGCAAATATAACGCCATGAGTGAAACACTTCAAACAGAACATTTTGGTGGTGGCGTTACCCACCGTATAGGAAGTATTAGACCCAGACACGGCGCACAATTATCGTGGCGCTCTGAAGTCAAATTCCATATTAATGTATTCACACTTAGAATGTATGTCTTCATTGATTGAAGATATACTTTACTCCGTGTGTTGCACATCTAAGTCATCAATATGCATAAGTGTTAGGATGTGTGCCTGATCACAGGACATTTGAGGATTCCAAGATATTTAGCTCTGAAAGTGCGTTATATCGACTAGAGGGGGGGGGTGAATAGGCGATTTTTATGAAAGTCTTCAAAACGTGGAAGTTATGAAGACAAACGATAGAAATAAACCTATTACCATGCAGCGGAAGGTAGACTACACTAGGCAAGCCATAGTCAAGTATTCAATAAAGTGAAAGCATAATGACTTAATAGCAACAATGTAGTAAGGATCAGGTAGGAAGATATTATGAAGCCATACAGAACATGCAGTCACTCAATGAAGACAAAAGATAGTGCAAACATACAATGACTTCACAAGGAGCAACACTAAGTAAAGGGAAGGGAAGATGAAACCAGTGACTCGTTGAAGACAATGATTTGTTGGACCAGTTCCAGTTGCTGTGACAACTGTACGTCTGGTTGGGGCGGCTAGGTATTTAAACCTTAGGACACACAGTCCCGGACACCCAGTCCTGAACAC
Source organism: Triticum aestivum (assembly GCF_018294505.1). NCBI lineage: Eukaryota > Viridiplantae > Streptophyta > Magnoliopsida > Poales > Poaceae > Triticum > Triticum aestivum. The sequence continues at coordinate 1,621,799 of NC_057803.1, read as the reverse complement.
GCAGCTCAGGACACCCAGTCCTCACCGTATTCCCCTTGAGCTAAGGTCACACAGACCTCGCCCAATCACTCTGGTAAGTCTTCAAGGTAGACTCCCAAACCTTCACAGACTTCATTCACCGGCAATCCACAATGTCTCTTGGATGCTCAGAATGCGACGCCTAACCGGCTGGAGGATGCACAGTCCTCAAGTGTAATAAGTCTTCAGATCACACAGACAAGAAGACTTAAGTGATGCCCAATTCTCTTTGGCTATGGGTGGTTAGGGCTTTATCCTCGCAAGGAATTCTCTCTCAAAGGCTTCGAGGTGGGTTGCTCTCAAACGACAAAAGCCGTACTCTTAATCTGAGCAGCCAACCATTTATGGTTGTGGGGGGTGGGCTATTTATAGCCACTTGGCAACCCGACCTGATTTGTCCGAAATGACCCTCGGTCACTAAGGAACTGACACGTGTTCCAACGGTCAGATTTCAAACTCACACGGCAACTTTACTTGGGCTACAAGCAAAGCTGACTTGTCCGACTCTGGACAATATTCGCTCTCATAGTCTTCACTCGAAGACATAGGTTTTTGGTTAGGCATCACTTCAGTCATTCTGACTGGTTCTCTTGGACCCCACTTAACAGTACGGTGGTTCCTATGACTCAACACAAAAGAAAAAGAACTATGAAAGATCTAAGTCTTCGAGCTCCATAGGCTTCATGTGGTGTCTTCTCTTGTCATAGTCTTCAATGTGAATATCTTCATATATGTGACGCCCGGGTAATTAAGCTACAGTAATCCCCGCTAGTGATGCCACGTCACCTCGGTTACCGTGGATAAACTCGCGTTGGTTCAGAACCTAGTTCGAATTTCAAATTCAAAATCGAGCAAACAATAAAAGTTTGCTAATATTAAAATTTAAATGTTTGGAGTGAACCAAATAATACATAGGTAATTATGGTGATGAAACCACATTTTTATAAAAAGTTTAAATGCTCAAAAGAAAATAAAACAGCAGCATAACAATTATTTTAAATGCTTTTACATACTAAACAAATGTTAATCTAGTTTATATAATCACCAAACTTTTTGGAGTAGGTGGCCTATGTTGTTATGCTAATTTAGGAGTAGGAGTTATATTTTTGTAAAGCTGTTTCGCTAACTAAAATAAATAAAATAGAAAAGGAAAATAATAAAAACAAAAGAAAACAAAAGAAATTGAAAGCCCCTCCCCCCTCACTGGGCCTCGGCCCAGCTGGCCATCCAACTGGGCCAACCCACCTAGCCTAGCCGGCCCACCCCCGGCTATAACCCCCCCCCCCCCCCGCTACCAGAAACCCTAACCCCATTCCCCCACTCCCCCCCGATCCCCTTTCTCCCCCTCGCGCCGATCCGGATCGGCCCCCGCCCGATCCCGGTCCCCCTTGTCCTCCCCTCATCGCCGGCGGCCCCCGCCGCCCCGACACCGGTCACCTCCGACCCCCCTGCGCCCCTCGCCGCCGTCCGGACCCCCCTCCACACCGTCGCTCCACGCGCGGGGCACCCGCCGCCGCGGGATCGTCCCCGACCTCCCCCCGCCTCACCGGACCCCCTCCCCGACGCCGGCGGCCGCCTCCCCGACTCCCTCCTCGCCGGTCGCCTCCAAGCTCCATCGCGCCCGCCTCCTAGACCCCGCGGACCCCTTGTGAGCCTCGCCTCCTCCCTTTCGCCCCCGTACGCCCGAGTTCCGGGCGACGCAAGCCCCACCTCTCCTCCTGTCGCCGGTGCTCCTGGCCTCCTCGTCGCACGCCCTGGCGACGCCCGCCGTTGCCTGCGGCCGCGGCCATGCCCCTCGCCCCGCCTCGGTCCCCGCTGCTGCGGCTGGCCGCCGCGCTTGACGGCGCCCCACGTTGGCGGCCCCGCTCTGCTGCTGCTGCTTGCTCCCGCGTACTCGCGCGCCCCCTGCCGTGCCCCACCTGCCGCCGTGCTGCTCTGCTCCGCCCCTACCCCGGCCTCCCCCTGCTGCCCACGGCGTGCACGACCGCAGTGGCCGTCGGCGCCCTATGCAGCCACGGGTGCCCAGCTGCGGCCGGTTCGGGCCACTGCCATGTGGATCCGCACCAAAGAAAAAAGAGGAGTTAAAAAATAAAATAAAAATATATAAAAAAATCAATAATAAATAATAAAAATAATTAATTAATTAACTAATTAATTAACTTAATTAATTCTGATTAACCTAGCTAATTAAGATTAATTAATCTAATGACTAATTAACCTAATTAACTACTGTTAATTAGCTAACAGAGTATGACAGTGGGGCCCACCCCCTATTAACAGTAATTAGGTTAATTAAAATGTTTAATTAAAAATGTATCACTGACCAGCGGGACCCACATGTCAGGGTTGACTCAGTCAACCCCTGTTGACTGCTGACGTCAGCATGACATCATGCTGACGTCATTAATACTTTTTTCGAATTAATTAAATAAATAATTAAATTTCAGAAATTAATAAAATCTTTAGAAAATCATATCTTTTAATCCGTAACTCGGATTAAAATGTTTTCAACATGAAAGTTGCTCAGAACGACGAGACGATTCCGGATACGCAGTCCGTTCGTCCGCCACACCCCTCTAACCTATCGAACCCGCAACTTTCCCCCTCCGGCTCCTCTGCCCGAAAACACGAAACACCGGGAATACTTTCCCGGATGTTTTCCCCCCTTCACCGGTATCACCTACTACCGCGTTAGGGCACACCGAACACCGCGTATTGCCTTGTTATATTTTGTGATGCTTTGTTTGCTCTGTATTCATTATTTCTTCCCCCTCTTCTCTCCGGTAGACTACGAGACCGACGCTGATGCCACCGAGTACGACTACGTCACCGACGACCCCTCCTTGTCTGAGCAACCAGGCAAGCCCCCCCCCCTGATCACCAGATATCGCCTATTCTCCTCTATACTGCTTGCATTAGAGTAGTGTAGCATGTTACTGCTTTCCGTTAATCCTATTCTGATGCATAGCCTGACATTGTTGCTACATCTGTTGATACCTTACCTGCAATCCTAAATACTTAGTATAGGATGCTAGTTTATCATCATTGGCCCTACATTCTTGTCCGTCTGCCATGCTATACTACTGGGCTGTGATCACTTCGGGAGGTGATCACGGGCATATACTATATACCTTACACTGTTACATTACCTGTGATACTGTTCGGAGATGGGGGCTGAAAGGACAGGTGGATCCATCCCGGTAGAGGTGGGCCTGGGTTCCCGACGGCCCTCGACTGTTACTTTGTAGCGGAGCGACAGGGCAGGTTGAGACCACCTAGGAGACAGGTGGGCCTGGCCCTGTTCGGCGTTCGCGGACACTTAACACGCTTAACGAGATCTTGGTATTTGATCTGAGTCTGGCTACGAGCCTATACGCACTAACCATCTATGTGGGAGTAGTTATGGGTATCCCGACGTCGTGGTATCAGCCGAAGCACTTCAGACGTCAGCGACGGAGCGGCGCGCGCCGAATTGGACTGGAACGCCACTAGGCTAGGTCTGCTTTCGGCCGCCCACGCAACGTGCAGGTGTGCTCAGGGCGATGGGCCCAGACCCCTGCGCGCTTAGGTTTAGACCGGCGTGCTGGCCTCTCTGTTGTGCCTAGGTGGGGCTGCGACGTGTTGATCTTCCGCGGCCGGGCATGACCCAGGAAAGTGTGTCCGGCCAAATGGGATCAAGCGTGTTGGGCTATGTGGTGCACCCCTGCAGGGAAGTTAATCTATTCGAATAGCCGTGATCTTCGGTAACAGGACGACTTGGAGTTGTACCTTGACCTTATGACAACTAGAACTGGATACTTAATAAAACACACCCTTCCAAGTGCCAGATACAACCGGTGGTCGCTCTACCTCAGGGATATGAGGAGGGGATCGCCGGGTAGGATTATGCGATGAGATGCTATTTGGCGATGTTACTTGGAGATGCTACTTGGAGGACTTCAATCTACTTTATTCTACATGCTGCAAGACGAAGGTGACCAGAAGCGTAGTCTTCGACAGGATTAGCTATCCCCTCTTATTCTGGCATTCTGCAGTTCAGTCCACTGATATGGCCCTTTACACATATAACCATGCATATGTAGTGTAGCTCCTTGCTTGCGAGTACTTTGGATGAGTACTCACGGTTGCTTTCTCCCCCCTTTTCCCCTTTCCTTTCTTTCTGGTTGTCGCAACCAGATGCTGGAGTCCAGGAGCCAGACGCCACCATCGGCGATGATTCCTACTACACTGGAGGTGCCTACTACTACGTGCAGGCCGCTGATGTCGACCAAGAGTAGTTAGGAGGATCCCAGGCAGGAGGCCTGCGCCTCTTTCGATCTGTATCCCAGTTTGTGCTAGCCATCTTATGGCAACTTGTTAACTTATGTCTGTACTCAGATATTGTTGCTTCCGCTGACTCGTCTATGATCGAGCACTTGTATTCGAGCCCTCGAGGCCCCTGGCTTGTATTATGATGCTTGTATGACTTATTTATGTTTTAGAGTTGTGTTGTGATATCTTCCCGTGAGTCCCTGATCTTGATCGTACACATTTGCGTGCATGATTAGTGTACGATTGAATCGGGGGCGTCACAAGTTGGTATCAGAGCCGACTGCCTGTAGGAATCCCCCTTTCACACTCCTTGGCCGAAGTCGAGTCTAGACATTACAAAAACTTTTACTAACTTGGATGTGTGCCTTACGGGCCCACGTCGCCATCGGGTGGTACTAGGATCTTTTACTCCTCGACCTTTACTCTGGGATTCTGAACTCTCTTCTATTCGGGTTAAACGATTTTGCTAAAAACAAAACTAACTTTAGGTTCTCGCAAGTACTTTTTCCCGGAGAGCCCCTCACTTCAGATGATCGCCTGCTACACCAGAAGATTCCGAAGATACTCTACGATGTGTTCTCGAGACTATGTGCCATCGCTTTTGCAATTCACTTCCATCGATAAATCCCTCTGGATAACTACTTACACCTATCGTTCATATTGTCATCCCCAGTTGCTCTTGTTATTACAAGATGTCCTGAAATACTCTTCGATATTCCGAGAATTCTTACGCTTACTGCCCTGCAGTTCCTTCCTGCATGAATACCCCTACGGATAATTACTCGTGCTTGCCGAGTATCCGCTCATCCCCAGTTGTTCTTGTGTTTCACAAAAGTCTTCAAAAATAATATTCGATCTTCCGAAAATCCTCTGGAGCCTTTGGCTCTTGAAATTCTTGCTTGCTTGCATTATGGTTAATCCCATAAGTCTCGTAGTCTTAATGACATTCCTTGTCATTATCATTTTGAGTCCGTTGACTCAATATGTTTGCGAATACACGCAATCATCATTGATCCTTATAAATTACTTTTCCGGCTGAGCTTCCATTCTTTTAACTGGAATTGGTTCTCGACCAATCCAATTGTCGTTGATTATACCCTAAGGCTATTCAACTTATCCATCCCTAATCAGAGCATTGCTTCTGATCCCTTGATTTGGAAATCATAATTCCTTTGCATTTGACAATTGAGTTAGTCAGTTGTTTCTATAATCTGATCTCCTTGCATTCTTCTCCCTCTAGTTGAGTACCGATACTCGTATCAGATCCTTTGTGGACCATCAAGTCCTTTGTTGGATTGTTATCCGACAGTGTCCTTCACATTTGATCACTTTATGAGTTCTTCCCCTGATACATAATGCCTTTGTTAAGTTGTATCCTCTGCTTGGCCAACCATGCTCTGCTTTCGGGCTTGTGTTATTTACTCTTGAAAATTGTGGTATATGTTTCTAAGAGGCCACTAAGGGTTGAACATATGCTTTCTCTAGACCGTGTGAACCCGAAAGTTTTCACGAGTCATACTCTTCTGGTGCTTCGCCAGATAAAATTTCAACACTGCAACTTAATCGAACGCGAGAAGTGGATGAAAGGTTATGCATTGAAGAAGTGGGAGTCGACCTTGAACCTTGCGTTCATGCCCAGGGACACGATGTATAACTTATCATGGAAGCTGCTCGTAAAAATAATTATTCCTTTGGTATAAGTTCATCTTATATCTGGGATCTGGCCTTTTGCAATCGTGGTTCCGACCATGTTCTCCTTTAAATAACATTTCTCATGCAAGTTTAAGCACTTGTCTTCTACGGGGTAATACCCCAGTCCAACCTCTACTTTGATTTGCCGTCGAGTATTACCCCCTGGTATCTCAAGATTATCACGGAACTGCATAACTTCTTATGAGTTCTTCATCAAGTGCTACATTCTCATTGATTCCAATTTTTCATGGGCTCTAAGTTATTAAACACTCAAAGACACCGATAACTGAACCGAGTCCACACTACGGTTCAACAACTCTTAGTAATCTTCTTTAAGTACGAGTTTGAACTCAATCACGTCATTCCGAGCCTACTCGACTATATCATTATCGTGCCAAATTTTAACTGTGCTACCTAGTCCTTCTTTCCGGAGCACAATTTCGATGATGGGCTAAGCTTACGTCGATCTTCCTTGTCTTATCGTCTCACCTCAAACAACAAACTTGATTTCAAGTTTGTGACGTACCCATGGTTCCAATAACCTTTCGCTTCATCATTCGTTTGACTTGATGTCATCGCCGACCGATTACATCTCCATGAAACCTCTCGACAGAAATTGTCATGATCATCGTCAACATTTCGAGCTCCTTAAGGAATTCAATTGAATTCATGATGGGTAATACCATCCTTGCCCCTCGATGATTCCTGTTCTCATCGACCACTTTATTGCCTTCCGTTCAACACAACTTGTTCGTGTTTTGTGTAAACCTTGAGATCACTGCTACCCAGCAGTTGATCTTCCTTACCTCGGAAGTATTACCATGTCTTTTTGTCAAGAATGTGGTGAGAATTTCACCACCTCTTAATAATTCTTGATATCATAATACTTCTTGCCATCTTCGTTCATTCCTTGGTCCCCGTATTGTTTTCAACCGGAATACCGACAATGGAGTGATGACGTGTGAATTCAAAACTTCTAACAACCCTATTGCTTTGAAGTGAATGGGCGATAGTTCATTCTAAGTCCTTCGCTAATTGAATCACCATTCTAACATTGGTCGTGCAACTCAACCCGTACTTCGGGCGCACCCTTCAACCAGTGTTTAATTGTGTATGTTTTCCTCGAGCTTACTTCCTTATATCGTTTGATCTGACAAATGTTATCTCCTTGTTCACTTAATTGTGGAAATCCATCTTTTGGAAATCTCAAAGAATTGTCGTTGAGTTCATCATCCACCTCCTTGTCCTCTCCTGGGGATAATGATGAACTCTTGTTAACGGAAATCACTTCATGGTTCATTTCCCGAGAATCTTACAGTGTTATCCCATCAATTTGTGTTACACCTTTCTTCTCAGGCATCCTGAGCCCGAGGTATCCTGACACCAATCATACCTTAACCTTGGTCAGATGTGATGGTTTGAACTTATTCATTGGTCTTTAACCCGATAAGGTGATGTCATCCTAACACACCTGCCCGGAGGGCCTATTGTTATAGTTCTTCCTTTTAGCAGTGTTAGTCATTCTTCCGTGAGGAAATTGGAAGACTTATTCTATAAGTTGTTCCTGATGGATCCTTTGTGTTTCCAAAGTCTGATCTTCACCTGAAGACCATGTCAATGCTATCTCGAAGCATGTCTGCGATACTCTGATTTTCAACAAGAACATCCAAAGCCCAATGCTAAATGTTTCTTGCTCAATTATCCGAACACCGTTGTATGGGTAATGTCATGAAATTTCTCTCCCCTTACCTAAAGGGTTTTCTACATTATATCCTGTCATGGATATCATGCTCTGCTTATCCTTGGGAAGGATATACCCCCGAAATATGTGTTTAAACACATTTTTCCTTTCCATTGTTCTGTTTAACCTAATGACCACATTTTCCTTTCCATGGGTCTGTTTGACCCTTCTTGTGACCTATATGATCTGAGCAGTAATATTCTCCTGCTTATGTAAACACCTCATTGTACAATTCTGTCAGTAAGACCCTGTTACTTTTGTTGATGACATTTCGGTATCCACCGATGGACGAGAACTTCGCCTACTGGTCCGCCTCGTTCAACGAGCAGGAAAATGGTTCTCTTCGTCCCTCGCCCTTGGTATCTATGTTGTTGCCGACATATCTGACAGGCTACCCTTTGACACACCTTACTATCATGACCGTGAAAAATGTCGGCCCCCTTCCTACTTTCAACCACATGGTGGGCCCATAACCCACAGTTTCACAGGATCGAAACCTGACTCTCCTATACACCCTGTTGCCAAAGTTATTCCTATAGCTTGACTTCGTATGTAATTTGCGAGCCACCTTCCGATGAGATCATCAATCTGGTATCAGACGCAATACTTATTCCCATTGCTCTGAACCCCTTTCACACTTCGCTTCAGGCAACGAACGATTGCCTATGCGCTTGAAACTTCTATTTTGCACCTTCTTGCTTTGCTCTCGATATTGTCTTGAATTTCAATTCGAGAGTTACTTTCCGCCACCTTCCTCGTTGTTGTCTACCAAATAATCTACCCTGCAGAGATCCATTCTTCGGTATACCCCCTTAATCTTTCGTTAGTACGATGAAATTTCCGAAGAAAGGATGATGACTTCATCATGATGACCTGAAGCAGAAAAAGGAAGACATCAATAAAATGGGTCGACCTCTTCGAGAAGAGCAACCAAGACTGAGAAGATTCGTTAGGATTTCGTAACCAGACCTTTCCCCCTTACTCCCCTCTTAAATCTCGGGACGAGATTTCTTGTAGTGGAGGAGAATTGTGACGCCCGGGTAATTAAGCTACAGTAATCCCCGCTAGTGATGCCACGTCACCTCGGTTACCGTGGATAAACTCGCGTTGGTTCGGAACCTAGTTCGAATTTCAAATTCAAAATCGAGCAAACAATAAAAGTTTGCTAATATTAAAATTTAAATGTTCGGAGTGAACCAAATAATACATAGGTAATTATGGTGATGAAACCACATTTTTATAAAAAGTTTAAATGCTCAAAAGAAAATAAAACAGCAGCATAACAATTATTTTAAATGCTTTTAAATACTAAACAAATGTTAATCTAGTTTATATAATCACCAAACTTTTTGGAGTAGGTGGCCTATGTTGTTATGCTAATTTAGGAGTAGGAGTTATATTTTTGTAAAGCTGTTTCGCTAACTAAAATAAATAAAATAGAAAAGGAAAATAATAAAAACAGAAGAAAACAAAAGAAATTGAAAGCCCCTCCCCCCCTCACTGGGCCTCGGCCCAGCTGGCCATCCAACTGGGCCAACCCACCTAGCCTAGCCAGCCCACCCCCGGCTATAACCCCCCCGGCTACCAGAAACCCTAACCCCATTCCCCCACTCCCCCCCGATCC